>NW_010227986.1:0-6503 GCF_000690775.1 Eurypyga helias | reverse complement strand
GTGGCCGAGGGGCTGGGGGGAAGGGGGCACAGCCCAGGCATCGCTGCCTCTTGCCCTCCAGCTCTGGGCTCCATCCATCACAGACCTGTTGTGCTGGAGCCTGCGCCCAGCAAGGCGACTTCAGCCAAATTGGCGCAGCTGGAGGAAGGAAACGGAGGGGTCAATCCCTCCTCCTGCCTGGCCAAGGGTGCACCACGCCAGCCAGAGCAATTCAGATGTGGAGAGTCGGCACCTGAAGTGCTGGGATGCCCGGGAACAGTAGGAAACTGGGAGGCAGAAGATTGGCAGACTCATGACATGTATTGCAGGCAGGCACTAGATGGCAGGGGACCGGCATCCTAGAGTGCTGCTTGGAATGGGGCCACGCTCACAGTTCCCAAATGCAGGGAGACTTAAGCTCAGAGGACCACGCATGGGCTTCACACGCCCATTCCCTAGATAGAGAAATGTCCGAACGCCCCATCACCCTTCCAGCCCCGGACTGTGCCCCAGCCCGGGATTTCCGCACCCAGCCCCTAAGTGCTACCCCCAGGTAGCCTGGCACAGGAATTCCCACCAGCAGCCAGCCAACGCTGCAGGACCTGCACTGACGCAGGGCGAGCGGTGTCAGCCCCTCCGCGGTCCTGCCGGATCCTCCCGGGTGTCGCCACCAACCCTCTCGGCCTCAGACACAGGGTAGAGTAACCTGACGTGAGCCGTCGCATCCAGACCCCGAATCCATCCTGCTCCGCCAGCTGTCGCCCCTGGCCCCGTGCACAGCGGTAACTCCTTCCCCAGATGGGCTTGGCATTTTCCCACCCCAGGGCACCAGCGTTTGGATTCACACTCCCAGCTGCTGCAACTCCTCCCGAGTGCAGCCGAATGACCTCCCTGGGGCAGCTGCTCTGGGATTCCTCCCTTTCCCCATCCCCACCCAGCTGGATACAGCAGGACGTATCCATAACCCCTTTTCACTGGCACTGGGGTTCGTGCTTCCCGCTACCAGCCCAGTAATGACTGCGGCTCTGCCTCTTGGACCATGAACTCCAGGATGTTCATGGCCACTGGGAGAAAGAGAGGCGTGGGGTGCCTGGGGCACCGGGCAGCGCGCGCGTGGGTCTCGCTGCCAGTGCCTCAACTCCCCGTGCTCGATGCTGGGAGGTAGCTGCTGGGTCCCACGGTCCCAGATCACAGCCTCCTGTCGGGATCTGTCGCCGTTAATGCTGGCTGGGAGTTAAAAAAATGACGTCCAACCTAGCGTCCTTTCTCTGCAAGGAGGGCTGGGTCCTCCTCAGGTTTGTTTTGCTTTTTTTTCATCACTATTTCGAGTGGGATGGTTGCCGTGGGGGAGCTGGGCGAAGAAAGGATTTGCATGAAGCTCTCGGTGCTGCGGGGTTGCTAATGGCGAGTGTTATTTCAGCCGGTAGTTAAGTTTCATAATCTTGGCCCAGCTCCTGTGAGTGTTTTGTCCCTCAGGGTCATGAGCCTCTTTCCCCTTCTTCCATCCCTTCCCCCTCTCCCCAAACTGGTTGGCAATTTCATTGTTCCAGTGGAATATATCCGTCATGTGAGGTCATCGCTGCATAAGGAGAGGTGATTGATTGCTTAGGTCACCGGGGCCTGTCCCATGCTGGGCTTTGAATGCTGGCTTGGAGACCTTGAACCGGACGCTGTGCTCAGAGCCGAGGCGATGTGGGGTGCAAAGGGGCACGGCGATGCGTTCCCGGCAGCTTGAGTCGCCGAGCAAACAGACTGCTGCATTCTAAACTAGCTGGAGCGCTCTGAGAGCAGACGGCTTCATTCCTAGAGGCACAGTATCACAGCAGTCAAGCTCGAGATGTTGCAGAAATACAGATAGATTATCATCTGCCAGCCGAGCCAGACAGAATCGGGTGCAACTCTGTTCCCCTCCCCAAATGGCAGGAGGCTCTACCCGCTTCTCGCTAACACGGCTTGGGTGTGCTCGGCTTCATCCCACGGCTCTTTCGCTCAGAGCTGATCTCGCCTAGGCATCGGGAAAGCTGTGAGATTCTCAGGTTTTAAGGCCGGAGGGACCATTTTGATCATCGAGCCTGACCTACAGCAAAGCGCAGGCCGGAGAATTCCACCAATTCCATTTCCTGCGTCAAGCCCGTAACTTCTGATTGAACTGTAGCATCTCTTTTAGAAATATGGCCGTGCGAAGGCTCCAGGCGGTGGGGAACGCGCCACCTGCCTAGGTGAATTGTGCTGGCGTGTGACCCTCTTTATTAACAGTATTGTTCCTGATTTGAATTTGTCAAACTTCAGCGTTTTGTAACAGGAGGTTACAGATTGCATTTGATGCGAGGGAGCTACGGCATGGGTATTGCCTCCTCACGGCCGGCACCTCGTCTCTTTTATTCCTCTGACGTGGTGTGTCACCTCGGCGAGCAATTAAGTACCACACAGCCCCCCCCCTCACCGCCCCTTAACAGTATTGTTCCTGATTTGAATTTGTCAAACTTCAGCGTTTTGTAACAGGAGGTTACAGATTGCATTTGATGCGAGGGAGCTACGGCATGGGTATTGCCTCCTCACGGCCGGCACCTCGTCTCTTTTATTCCTCTGACGTGGTGTGTCACCTCGGCGAGCAATTAAGTACCACACAGCCCCCCCCCTCACCGCCCCCCTCCTCCGGTGGAGGAGGAGAATCGGAGGAAAAAAAGACAAGGAAGTTCATGGATTGAGATAAAAATTTCATAATTGAAAATAAATAAATAATATAGTGATACTAATAATACTGACAATACTACTACTACTAAGTAATTACAGCAATAGAAAATAAAACATATGATACAATAGCTTACCACCCACTGACCCCATACACTTGCCAGGTCCTGAGTAGTGACAATCAGAGCCTGAGAGTGATTGCAGCAGAGTCTGAGTGAGCCCCACGAGCAAGAAAACAACTGAGAGAGCCAACCGACCCATCAACTCACTAACTAATGAGCAACGATCTATGGCCCCCGGCCCACCCCCAGCTGATGTACTGAGCGCGATGTGGGTCAGCCGTCTGAACTGTGTCCCCCTCCAATGCTTGTAGCGGGAGAGTTGGGAACACAGGGGCAGTACCAGAAGCTGGAAAAGCCCTTGGATTGGTGCAAGCACTCCCCAGCACCAACCAAAACACACCCATGTTATCAGCGCTCTTCTCGGCAAACCCAAAACACGATCTCATACCAGCTACGGGGCAGAAAGTTCACCCTGCCCTGACTAAAAGCAGCACAGAGGGCTTTTATATTTGGATCGTATTTATCTTTGGGACCGCTATACAACCGTCCTGGACATGGAGAAGGAGTTATCTGCAGCAAATCCTAGAGTTTCCCAGGGGCACGGTAGCATCTGAACCCTGGAACTCAGGGTGACAGATTCGAGGTTCAGTCTGTACTCCCTGCTCAGAGCAGGAGTGCAGCAGGCTTTGCTCCCAGGCATTAGTTAGGATGTAGATTCCCAGCCTCCTTGGTGAACTGGGATACGTGCTTTGGGGCATGGCTACCGAGATCTGCTCTCTCACATCCCAGCAGCGGTGAGTCCGTGCTGCAGGACACTTGCACAGAGCGAGGAAGAAAAGCTGGGTCCCTGATGCTGGGGAACAGCAGCAGGATTTGTGCTTCCATCCTGCAAACGCGACGAGAGCAGCCTCTATCTAACAGATGAGCCCCAGGGATCTCTGGCCTGGACCGGTAGTGGGGTCCATATGCAGTTGCAAAGAGCGGTGTAATTCTTACTCACAGCTTCCAGGCACCGAGAATCACAAACTGAGCTCGATGAATTGCCCTGGGGAAACAGCCTTGTCATTCACACTCTGTCATCTGTGCATCACGGGACTGGAACACTGCGATGAAGGCTCTGTACCTGCACTGAAAATAAGACAGGGTCCGTCTTTGGACCCTGGGAGTAGCCCCGTCCATTTTTATCGCAATCAGACCTGGGAAACAGATCTGAAAGCAAGGACCACGCCGTGTGGCACTGGTGCAGACATTCGGTCTCTGGTCTGGCACACAGAGGCTTCCTGAATGGTGTAAGGTGCGTGGATACTGGGATTTATGCCTCCAGGTAGTAACAGCGCCGGTGTCCCCTCCTCCTCTCTTTAGATGTACCTGTTTATTCCCACTGGGAGCTGCACACGGTGGAGTCCAGCCTTCTCCGGCTGGTTTTCCACGTGAATCCTTCCTTTGCCTGACGGCATTCATGCTCTGGGAGACACTTCTCTGTGTCTCCCAGCTCCCGCACAACCACGTCTCGTGTGCTAGTGCAGGACACGGTCTCCGGCCGCAATGGGATTAGCACACCAGGACGCGCTGACTGACCCCGACTGACATTGCCTCATCCCTGCTCCCACTCGGAGCCACCTTTGGGGTCAGGGCACCAGGAGTCACCTGCTCTCCAGCCTTGGTGGCAGGACCTGTGCATAGCGGTGTCTGCGGGCGCTTTACATCCGGTGTCCAGGCTGTCACTTCCACAGCCCTACGTGTACATGCGGAAGCCGGTGCTGGGGCTCACTCCTTCCCCTCAGTTTCCTGCTCCAGAGGGCTGAAATTCAGACTGCTGGGTGTGAAAGCAACATGGGGTTTGGCTCTCTAGGCTTTCTTATTCCCAGGTCTTAGACCCAGGGAATCTACAGTCCAGGGAGCTGGAGCTCACAAGCTCAGCCGAGAAGCGCAGCAAGGCCTGCGTTACAAGACAGCCCAACGAGCGAGAAGAGCGCGGTGAGCTGGGTGACCCAGCGCTGCATCCCTGCACCCTGGCACATCCCTCCTGGCAGAGCCGTCCGTGGGAAGAGGAGCGCTCCTGCTGGCGCGTGCACCCCCCGTGTGCCACGCTCCCCCGCGGGACTGACGCCGCGGTCTACCTGCACCTGGAGAAGATCTCCACTCCTGGGGTGGCACTCTCCAGATCCAGACATCCTGCTGCCGGCAGCAAACCAGCCCACAGGCCCCCCGAAGACGGGCGCTGCAGCTGACGATGCCGTGCCACCAGCAGAGCAGGCTCTTTCCCACCGGGAGCTGCTGTCTCGTACGGAATCCCAGGCACTCCAGGCCACCTCGCAGACGGTTTGTGTGCCCAGGGACTTACACAGGGACGTCCCCAACGTTTGGAATTCCCTTTCCAAAGTCCAAAAGTAATACTGTCACGGATTTGTGTTGCCAGACATGATCTTCCACGGCATCGTGATCGTAATCCAGATGGCAAAGCTCTCGCCAGCCTCTGGCTTCGGAAGAAACTTGCTCCATTCTGCTGCCTCTCTGCAAAGCTGCATTTTAATGCTGAGCCCCCTCCCAGGCGTACAGGTTCAGGAGCAAAGTACAAAGAAATGCTGAGAATAGCTGCTCTTTTCTCCTCATCTTCATCTCAGGATCCCTCCAGAGACTGATCTTGCCCCCGAGGGAAGGGCAGGGCACATTAGCCGACAATTCCTTTTTTTTTTTCTGTGAACTTTGTTTAAATATTTAACAGAAGGAAACTAAAAATATCCCCAGTTAATGCAGCAGGAGCTAGACAGCTACTCACTCGAGGGTGCCCTTCCTCCCAGCCCCTCTCCTCAGGTGTGCATCGCTGGGCACGAGTCCCCTTAGCACAGCAAACACCCAGCTCTTCCCTCATTCCAGGGGCTTGGGGGGGCTGTGGTCTCAGGTCAGGGCTTGGGCTGAGCAGGAAGGAATGGCAGTAACCCCTTGGGAACCGGGAGGTGGAACACAGCTGGCTCACAGCTGGAGTCGCAGGGTATCTGGACTCTGTGTTGACTCCCTCGGCCAAGCACCCCGGTCCCTCCATCCCGGCAGCCCGGAAGGGGCGTGACGGTGGGTTGTCGGCATCCCTGCTTTCCCCTTCACGGCGAAGGAGCGAGCTGAGTATCCTGAATGGTTCTCTGTGTGCGTGCGTGCGGTCTCTGCTGCGGAGAGGATCCCGGCTCGGGCACATCGGAGCACATCAGGGAAGGCTGAGCCCAGCCAAGGGAAGGGGCAGGCAGCATGAAGAGCAGCCGTGCTGCCCCCCGGATTGATGCCAGGGGCTGGCATGCGGCCGGGGCGGAAATCCAACCTGGGGCGAGGGGCACACCACCTCCTACTCGGCGTTACTGCGGCTGCCCAGCGCTGCTCAGCCATCGGAGGTGGGAGAGAAAGGGGAGAGAGATGGGACAATGGGGAGGCCGCTAAGACAAGGAGTGTGGGAAGGTAATGCCATGTTAGCTAAGAGGAAAGTAAATACTAAATATTTGATAGGCGTATTTTTGCTCTTAAATTCTTTAGTAAGGCTGGACTTTTCTCGCTGATTCACTCTCGCTCTCTCAGTCTTCTTGGTTTATCGCTCTCGTGCTTCCTCTCTCGCTCCCTCGCTCTGGCACACAATGAAGAGGCTCCTTTTTAATAAATGGATTACACGCTCTACACTATAAATAAACACAGGAATTAAGATTCCAACTTGTTCCAGCGATAAGCAAACAAAGATGCCGAATCCCCCTCTCGGCCCTCAGACAGGAGAGTCCCGGGGGAAGCTGCGCC
>NW_010227985.1:0-2738 GCF_000690775.1 Eurypyga helias | reverse complement strand
TGACCTAAATGCAGGACCTGGCACTCAGCCTTTTTGAACCTCATACAATTGACCTCAGCCCATCGATCCAGCTGTCCAGGTCCCTCTGCAAAACTCTCCTACCCTCCAGCAGATCAACACTTCCACCCAACTTAGTGGTGTCTGCAAACTTCCTGAGGGAGCACTCAATCCCCTCGTCCAGATCATCGATAAATATGTTAAACAAGACCAGCCCCAAGACTGAGCCCTGGGGGACACCACTTGTGACCGGCCACCAACCGGACTTCACTCCGTTTACCACAACCCTCTGTGTTCTGCCCTCCAGCCAGTTTTTAACCCAGCAAAGAGTACATCTGTCTAAGCCATGAGCTGCCAGGTTCTTTTGGAGAATGCTGTGGGAGACCATGTCAAAGGCTTTACTAAAGTCCAGGTAGGCAACAGCCACAGCCTTCCCCTCATCCACCAGGCAGTTCACCTGGTCATAAAAGGAGATCAGGTTGGTTTGTGCAAGTCAGAAAAAAATTTTTAACATGCACCTGTCTTGTGAAAAGGTCATTTCACTTGGTGAAAAGAGTTTTGTACATCAAACAGCAACATCATCAAGGCTAATTTTTGCTGTGGCCTTTGCTCCAGGATGAATTATGCAAGCATGTAAGTCAGTGTGACCCTTCACTCCCTAGAAAAAAGTTCAGCAGTTTAGGGCAGGTAGGGAGAGACAAACATTAGGTAAGGTGCTGGAAATGACCTTCTGTTGTCCGAAACACATATCTACAGAACCTGGAGCAGAATGATTGTGTGCAATGTGTAGACTGTGTAGGCTATGACTGAGACAGTGAAAACACAGTGAAATCAAAATCCAAGCCAGAAGATGAGTACTGAAGAATGAATGTCGATTTTCTAGGAACAACACACAAAGTGACCTCCAAATCTTTGTTTCAGCCTAGAGTTATTCAGTGACTTTTAAGCTTCATATATTTAGTAAAGTCATTTGGGCTGCGTATCTTTTAATACGAAGAGTGCTAGAATTCCTTGAACTCAAGATATTAGAATTTATTTTGGGGAAGAGTCAACCTACAAAGAAAACTCAGTAAGTTACCAGGTCAATAAGTTAGCTTCTCTGTCCACTTGTAATTTGATTAAATGTTTTCCCTTTCAACTTCTTTGGAGGTTCCTTGCAACCTCAACCATTCTGTGATTGTTTAACATTGAATAAATTTTTACTAAACTGGTTAAAAAAATCATCCCAATTTTCATATCAATACCTCCTCCACATAGTCATGGCCCACTGGCTGGACATCACTTTGCAACGTAGCAAGAGTCATAGGAGTCACCGGTTCAACTTCTGTGTCTGTTTTTACTTCCTGAGTTCGTATCGTAGGAGCAGTTGTTGTTTTAACACTTTCAGCTGATTTGTTTTCTTCCAGTTTACTTCCTGTTGTCTGAAGCTTGTTACCACCTACAAATCAAAGTTAAATCATTAACTTTCATAAAATGGGAATATGATTACACAATGACATGTGACTTTACTTGCGAGTATCAACGTTCCAGCCAAAGTATTATCAGACTTTTAAAATGAAACATATTTTAAATACAAGTAAAGAGTTTTAATAAAAGTGTAACAAAAAGTTATTTAAACACGTAGATTTTTTTATTTTAGCATGAAAAACTTTTGCTTTCTATAGCTGCAATTTTCATCATTCCTTTTCACGCTTCTTCAAAAGAGAGTAGACTGAATGGGAACAACTCAGCAAATATATTTTAATAATCTTTTTTTTTTTTTTTTTGGTCATCAGATTCTCTTGTTTTAACAAATGAATCCAAAAATCTTATTTAAACACGTAGATTTTTTTATTTTAGCATGAAAAACTTTTGCTTTCTATAGCTGCAATTTTCATCATTCCTTTTCACGCTTCTTCAAAAGAGAGTAGACTGAATGGGAACAACTCAGCAAATATATTTTAATAATCTTTTTTTTTTTTTTTTTGGTCATCAGATTCTCTTGTTTTAACAAATGAATCCAAAAATCATCATAGAATCGATTGGGTTGGAAGGGACCTTAAAGATCATCTAGTTCCAACCACACTGCCAACACCTTCCACTAGACCAGGTTGCTCCAAGCCTCATCCAGCCTGACCTTGACTAGCCTAGGTTTCAAAATAAAGATGGACTCCTGTACTTGCCAACAAAGTTTATTTTCGGTGTAGATATTTTCTTCGCTTTATTAGTGGTTGAAGATGTTTTGCTATTGGACACAATGTTAAGTGGTGTGTTTGCCGCGGGAGTAAGAATTTTCACTGCAGAGGATGCAGAGGGATTCACAGTACTGCTGCTAGTTGTTATATTTGAAGCAGAGGATGGAGGTTTGGAAGCAGATGTGGGTGTTGAGGAAGTAGCATGGATAACCACATTTGGTTCAGTTGAAGGAATGGGTTTGCCAAGTTTTGTGTGCAACTTTACTACCTATAAGAGAAAAGAGAAATTCATAATATAATCTCCCTAGGATAACTATAAAACATGAACTTGCTATACGTTATGGAAGCTTTAACAGAAACATCAATATCACCTAAACAAAAAACCCCAACAATATAACTAAAAACTTACTGCTTCTTTACAAAAAAGTCATTTTAGGGAAGAAAAGACAGAACATGTATAAGTCACCTGTAACAAGGAAATTTTCTTCCTAGTGGGGGGATGAGAATTGCAGTGCTTAGTCGCCAGCTGGGGCTTAAACTTATCATGGTTTAATTCTGGCTAGCAAA
>NW_010227984.1:630-881 GCF_000690775.1 Eurypyga helias | reverse complement strand
TCACCGCCGGGGCCGGGAGCACCGGGAGCTGCCTGCACACCGTGGGTGGGAGGCCCGGTCCCCATCCTGGCGCCGATCCCGGTGCCCATCCTGGTCCTGGCCCTGGCTCTGGTCCCAGTGCGTGTCCCAGTCCTGGCCCTAGTGCCGGCCCCAGCCCCGATCCCCATCCCAGCCCTGGTCCCCATATTGGTGCTGGTCCTGATCCTGTCGCTGGCACTGCTCCAAGGCCTGATCCTGGCCCTGGTGCTGCT
>NW_010227984.1:0-533 GCF_000690775.1 Eurypyga helias | reverse complement strand
GTCCTGATCCTGGCCCTGGTGCTGGCCCCAGCCCCAGGCCCCAACCCAATCCCAGCCCTGGTCCCCATCCTAATGCTGGTTCCAGTGCTGGTCCTAATCCTGGCTCTGATGCTGGTCCCAGCCCTGATGCTGACCCTGGCCCTGGTCCCCATTCCAGCCCTAGTCCTGATCCTGGCCCTGGTGCTGGTCCCAGCCCTGATGCTGACCCTGGCCCTGGTCCCCATTCCAGCCCTAGTCCTGATCCTGGCCCTGGTGCTGGTCCCAGCCCTGATGCTGACCCTGGCCCTGGTCCCCATTCCAGCCCTAGTCCTGATCCTGGCCCTGGTGCTGGTCCCAGCCCTGATGCTGACCCTGGCCCTGGTCCCCATTCCAGCCCTAGTCCTGATCCTGGCCCTGGTGCTGGTCCCAGGCCTGATCAGAGACTTGGTGCTGAACCTGGCCGTGGTCCCACTGCCAGTCCTGACCCTGGCTCTGGTGCTAGCCCCAGCCCCAGTCCCCATCCCAGTCACAGGTCCCTATCCTGGTGCTGGTCC
>NW_010227983.1:30260-48395 GCF_000690775.1 Eurypyga helias | reverse complement strand
TCCCACCCCCCCACTGGGAAGGCATAACAATAATTAATGGATGAATTTGAAAGGAATGTGGGTCCATTTTAAATTGGGCTGGACCCCAATTTAAGTTTGCTAGAGGGTACTTGAAGAATAGGTGCCAGCAGTGTCACAGCCCTGAGCCAGCAGTTCGTTCATGCATGTGGTGGTATCACGGATCAAAATGCAGTACCTGCCTGCGAAACAGAGAGACAGCGATGCCGGGGCGACACAGCACTCAGCACCCATTCCTGCAAAAGCACTGCAACAAATAATGATGGTTTGTTAACCACATAACAAGGAAAAGAATAAGAGCTAACATGGATTTATAAATTAAATCCGTCAAACTAGTCTAATTTCTTTGCTTAATAAGGTAACAAACATTGCAAATATGAAGGAAATGGATGTCATACGTCTTGACTGTAATCAGGCTTTTGTCGCTGTCTTACAGCACAGACTGGATGAAACGACTATAAACTGAGTAAAAGACTGGTTGGAAAGCAGTATGTATAGTAGTGATGTGTTAAGCCAGGAGGAGATAGTGAGTAGGGCTCGGCATGAATCTCTCCCGGGTGTGGCCGAGTTGCATATTTTCAGTAATGAAGTGCATGACAGAAGAAAGAGCATACTTACTAAATTCACAGTGCCTAGCTGGGTGGAAACAAAAGTTTTTGGTGAGGAAGAGATACAGTTCAGACTTATCTGGAGAAATAAACTGAAAAAAAAAAAAAAGCATTCAGTTGGAGGAAGAGAAGTGCAGGACAGTTGCACAGACAGGATAAGAACAAGGGGCTTAGATATGGCATTGGAGGTCTGGGGGGCTCAGTACCTTTCAAGCTGAACATTCACCAGTGGGTAGCACCAATCAGCAGTGGCACACTGCTGGGGAAAGGTCAGCCGTTTTACTGGGATGGAGAGGTGATTACTGTCTGGTCCACCTTTTTGATCTAGCCAGCACAGATGTTGTCTCAGCTGGAGAACTGTGTCCATTTACAAGCCGAACACTCTGAGAAACTTGTGGGTCAACTGGAGAAACTCTTCTTCTTGCTGTGGATACAGAAAACATAGGTCATAGATCGCAGAGAGAAGGATTCAGGTTATATAGTAGGGATTCTTTTCTTACAGGAATGATGTAGCTTGGGAAGAAATTGCCGAACAGTACTGTGGAATTACTGTCACAGGGAGATTTCAAGAGCAGATTGGGTAAACATCTGTCAGGTAGTTAAGTTTGATACTGTGCTGAAGCAGAGAATAGACTAGATGACTTCTCACTTCTCCCACCCTGCTTTTCGGTGATTTGTTTAAATTATATCGAGCTACCAGCTTTGACTAAATGACCAACTGTTCTTACGTTGAAGTCAAGTGATGTAATTTTCTATGGATTTCACTAGGTTTGGATCAGGAACAGGGTGAAGAGAAGACATAAATGTCAGATGCAGGATAAGTATAGGAAAGGCCTGATCCTGCTCCCATTTAATTCAGAAGAGATTTGATCTCTTTCAGTGGAGGTTTAGTTGAATTCTCAGTGTACGACACTACACATGTGCATTTATGTTTATCAAGATATATAATGTTAATACAGTTCTGTCAGCCAAGCATTGTCACTGAAAACTTGCTGTTTGAGCAAGTGCGAGAGAACTAAAATGTTACCAACAGCATGTTTCTTTCAGAGTTTAGCAATAGAAACTCCAAATAGTGTTCCCCAGTGATGCACATTCCAAGAAATTCTCATAGACTTGCTGATGGCACCTGGGTGCATCAGGTACCGAAGCATTTAAAATGTATAGCTATAATGAGTGAACAAGATGCCAGGTAAAAAGGGATACTTGGTCTCCGCTCACAGTATCCTCTTGGTCACCTGCATTTATCTTTTTCATTTTAGGGTTTTATGCTGTGTTCTAGGAGTGATAAAAGTGGGATTTTTATGATCTTGCTCTCTGGGAGCAGAAGAAAACTAGCAGTAGAAAAAAATCAAAATGTGCAAAAGACTCTTTTTCAGCTTCTCTGGGACATAGCCAGACTCATGGCAGCACAGTAAGAAAATCCCCTTCAGATTATTTCATTGTTAGACTGGTCCCGGGCTGGTAACTTGTCCCTGTCTTTTACACTAAGCAAAGTTCCTTAGTATTGTCTGAAATTTTTGCTCATCCTCTTAGCACACAACTTTTTCATAACCCTAGCCTTAGGAGTTTTACAGCTTCCAGAACCAGACAGCCTTGGCCAGGTTTAAATAAACATCCATTTACCACCGAGCATTATGATGTTTGCCAGCCCCATGGAATGCATGCTCTAAGCATCAGCTGATAAACTGCTATTTTTATGAGGTTTCAATCACAATTCTCTACCAGAATGAATGGAGAAACTCGGAAACCAGCTGTGTGCTCTTTATTATGGAGAAGCAGCAATATGTAATAGTATGCAAGAAAAGCAAATTCAAGCATACAGGTAGAGATCAAGAACAGTGCACTCACCCTGATGTGCATGGTCAATAATTAATATTTCAGTTCATGAAGGAAGCAACATGACTACTGAAATTAGGACTTTTGAATTGCATAACTGCATGGGTCTGCAGTACATCTCTAATTTTGGAAGTCGCTTAATTTCCTTCTCTTTGCTTCATTTACCCTATCAGGAAACAGGATGAACATGCAAGTGAGATGCATTAGGCTACAGGGATAAAAATGGTGTTAAAAAAGAATAGTTGCTATATAGTTAGATAGACATGATTCGTAAGCGTCCTTGTGCTATCTCTACCTGACCTTTACTGAGAACGTAAAATTGTTGGACTACTTCAGACTATGTTTGGTTCCTACTTTGTGCCCCTGAAAAAGGGTCAGTTTTACCTGAGATAAGATGGACATTAAAAATGAGATACTATACTGCAAAATAGTCTTTTATTAAGGAAAGTAAACTTTCTTTTTTAGTACAGGGAATATTGGTTTATATCTGATCTTAAAAGATTTTGCTTGAGGTTATCCCATGGAGGAATGAATCACAAAAGATGGTTCCTAACTACACTTCCAGATTTTAGTGTTGGTTTGTTATCTAATGTGGCTTTTTGCATCAGAAAGGTTATAAGTTCTCCACTCTCAGAAACTCTTGTGAAGAAACAGTAAAGTGTTTGGAGGCCTCCTAGGTCATTTCAGTCCACACAAAGGTGGGCTTTTGCCTTGTTTGCAGCATTCCTCAGAGGGATCTATCAGGCTTTTAGAGCTGACGTTCTGTATGTCTGCACTGAAAGAACAGTGTCATGCAGTGGACTTGCGATGAAATGCCTTGGAGGAATTCAAACGGGAGTGTGTATATGGGCATGAGGCATTCTAGTCCACTGTCACCCAAACCCAGCAGAGGAAAGAGACTAGAAAGGCTTCAGGAGCAAAAGAACAAGAATGTGTAAAGGTTAAACTCAGTGCTAAAACCACTGACATTTGAACAACATAGATGTAAAAGAAAAGTGAAAGCATCAGGAATTAACTGGGGTTATTGTACTGGAAACTTTATCTTGGTAATGATTGCGAAGAAAAAAAAAACACAACCCACAAACCCAACAAAACCTAAACACCAAAACCCCAAAAAACCCCAACCAAAAAAACCCCAAACCAAAATACTAGGAAGGCTGTGGATCAGTGTAAGTACGTTTATTTAAAAATGCTGTTAATTGATAAATATGCCTTCATATATATACGATCAATATAAAATTTTGCCTGTCATTGATGTTTAAACTTGTTCTTTTGTAACGAAAACCAGAACAAATTTAGAACTTAATGCCATAAGAGCATAAATAGTGCAGAACAGAATCATAAAGGTGATGCCATAAGAGTATTTATATCTTCCGGATTATGCATTTCCCCAGCATCCCTTAATATGTTTGACCCCATCTAAATACCACGGATAAATTAACTGTTAAACTAGGGCCTACGTTATGTACAGGAATGAACATTTCTCGTTTTCTTTGTGATTGAGAGAACACAAAAGTGGGGTTTTTTAATGAAGAACAAATGCAAGATTCTTGCTAAGTATCTAACCAGGAATTTTGTTTGCTTTGAAGCAATATCTGTATGTGTTTATATTTAGGAAAATAGTGTTTTCTAAAACAGCCTGAAAATCCTGGAAGACAGAGTGAGTCTGGTAGTACCATGTGAGCTCTAATGGATGTATTCTTAGGTTTTGTAACCAGTGTTTGAATTCTTGTGTGTTAAAAATGCCCATGACTAGCAGGAAGGACTTCTCAGCTCTGGTTAAAGAAAATAAAATTTAAAAAAAATAGTGCAAAAAATGTCAAATGCCATAATTTCGGTAAAGGGCTGGTAAAATTTATACATCTGTCTCTACTTGTTTGTTTGCTCACTTCCTGATTAAGAAAGAACAGACATAGGTACATATTAAGTTCCTTTCATTTAATCTCAACCACCAATAAATATGTCGAAGATAATAGTTGTTCTTGAGCTAGCCTCCCCTTGCCAGTGGCATTATTAGCTCTTGGGATACTGGCTAACAACACAGATTCAAATCTCTCCTGAAATCTAGCTGCTTTTGAGACACCCAAAGCAATAAACATCAATAAAAAGCCATCAGCATCCCTCTTACAAGCATATGTGCATACACTCACAAGCCTGGATCATTTTTTTGTCGGGGCACGAGCAAGCATGGGCTTCCTGGATTCCATTTCTTGGAGACCTTGTTAACTTCACTCAATCTGTGTCTTCCACTTAGCTGACCACATTGTCAGTGCTTACCAAATAGTGAATCCTAATGATACGAAAATCAAGTTTGGAGCACACAGCTGCAAGTCCTCCAAATACGTCTTTCATTCTGCCTCTAAAAACTCATCCTTGCTGAGACTGCAGCCTTTCAAGCAGCAGTATTCTTGGCCTGAAGACTGACTGATATTTGAAATGAATCAGCAGTACAGTAAATTTAATTTTCAAAACCAAACGGTTGTTCATATTTGGGGCTTGGCCAGAAATTGTGCGTAGCATCCACCCTGCATGCTTCGCTTTCCACAGGGCTGGTCAGTGGGAAAGTTGCACCAAACCAAGGGAGCTCTGACTATAGTTACTGGTATGAGTGAAGTCAGGCTGAGAGGAGGCGTCTCGAGGATCAGAAGGGAGACTGATGCCTGAGGGTCTGTAATCAACCCAGCTGAAATCGCTAGAAGTTGGGACCAGAGTGGGCAGGTTCTCACTGCAGTTGGGTCAGTTCCTTGCACCTTTGCAAAATCGGTGTGGGTCTGCCAAAGTGGCCCTGAAGCAGAGAGGAAGAAGAGGCGCCAGGGGAAGGAGATAACTGGGATACAGATGCTGAATAATAAATAGAGATAACATCACTGCTCAAGAAGGTCTGAAACATGTAGACCCATGTCTGAGATCTTATATACAGAATAGTCCCTTCTTTCCTTTCTTTTTGGGAATAGAACGTCTGGGAATGTATTTCCGTTGTTCAGCATGTTGGTTTTCTCTATCCCTCCTATCAGGCAGAGCTGAACCTTGGTATGTTGGAGCTATGTAGTTGCATTTCATGTTCCCTTAGCAACTGAATAACTGACAATTGAAGAGGAAGCAATAAAAAAGTGTGTTTTAATTCTTCACAGTTTGATAAAGCCTGACAGGTGGAGAACCCATGCTGCAAATCCATGAGGAAGGAGAAAGTAAACTGCCTTTTGTTTATATCTATTAACTCCTTTGAAAATACCTGCACTGTTGCTTTTACTCAAAAAGCACATTGTACGTAGCTAATCTGCATTGATGTGTTTGTGTTAAATGGAATTTTAGCTACAGGTTATTTGTAGTACAGGTTTGTATGTTTAGTATCGTAGGGCAAGAGTGAAAAGGGAGAGAAATGAAGAAGCTGAGCCACACCTTGGCTGCTTCCTAAACCATTTGCCTTCAGAGACAATTCTGATTATGCAGTTTGGTTTTCCGCAGCCTCACAAGCTTCTTTGGGGGCAAAATTCAAGAAGGCAGAAAAATAAACTGGCAGTTTGACTTTTTGAGGAGAAAGGTGGGATAGTTTTTGGAGGACCCACGAGGCAGCTGGATGCTATGGATCTACCTATTCTTGCGGGAAATGGTATGCCTTTAGATAAGGCACGTAAATATACGTACAGATATTTTAAAAACCATTTTCCTTCAGGGAATCATTCCTTCTGTTAAATGTAACTTTTCTGCTGAGGAAACTGTTATTTATCCTACTTGGTGCAGAGTTGTGTGGGATGGAATGGGGGGAACCCGTCTGGTTCTGAGATACTCAGAGTGTAGTGGAAATACTGTGGTCTAGGGAGTGTTCTGAGAAGAGCAAATCTGAAGTTTCTCTAGAAAAGGCAGATGTACAAGGCCTGGGATAACACTCATCAGAAACGAGTAGAGTGGTGCAATATCCCTCTAACCATGACACACGTCCTGTAAGAAAGATGTTATATCCCTTTACTGCCTCTTTACTTTTCCTTTCTGGCTGCTGTTTTCTGTCTCACATTTTACCTTTCTCCTTGTATTGCCCCAACCATTCATTTTAATCAGCTCTTCATCCATAACCTGCGGCTTTAGTATGCTGCATCTTTCTGCATGCTAAAATTGCTCTCCCGAGCATTGATCCACCCACACTTTGATGGATTGCTGTTTATATGCTACCGCTCCCCGCTGTCTGAAAGGTACTGGATGCATGCAGGCACACAGTGCAGACACTTCCACACTTTGGTGCAACACTGGACATGGATCTGACTGGACCTACAGTGATTCTTCTGCATTTCGGTGATTGTGCTTGAATACCTTCGGTTTTGGGGAGATGCTCCTTCCTCATATCTTGTCTGACTCTCAATGCTTTTTTTTTTTTTTTGGTAATTACATATTTCCAATCCTTCAGAAAACCACATCTTCCTCTATTAATGATGCTTGCCTAGGGCCAACGCCTGTCAAAGCAGACAGGTACTCTCAGTGTCCTATTAAATTAGGTAATTTGCCTCAAATAACTGTTAAGAATGTTCAAGATTTTGGCTACTTTTAATTTGCAAAGTTTTCTGATGCATGGTAACATCCCTTCCTTCCCCACAGACAGACATGGCAGCAAATGCTCTTTTCAAGCCATGGAGTCTGTCCTAACTCCTTCTCCAGGACATCTACCACAGGGGTCCCTTTCTACTAGTGGTGACTTGGTGATAGTACAGAGATGATGACTGCAAAAGTACTGTTCATAACCCTCCATTTCTGAATTTGTAAGATGACAAATAATTTCCACCTGAACATCTATGACATTTGGGTTCTGAAACAGCCTCAAATACCATGCTGTTCATTAGTGGGGAGTCAATTTCCTGTACCTCTCTGCTTCAGTTTTGCTTCAGTGCGAGAGTGTGCACATTCATTAAAAACAACAATAATAAAGTTTTGCAGGAAAAGAGGGTGTGTAAATAAAAGATGCCTGGGGCAAAGCTGTGTTTTGTGTTCTGGACATTTATATAGCTATTTACAGTGTTCTTCAGTTAAATAATAATAATAATAATAAAGAAAACCCCAGAATTACCATAGCAACTGAAGCAAGTATGTGTTACATTTTTAATCTCAGAGATACACAAACCCTTACTAAGGGAACACGCAGAAGAAAAAATGTGAACTTGTGTGCCTTCCCTGTGTTTGAAGGGAATATTTTGTTTCTTATTTCCTTTCCAGTATTTAATGCTGCCTTTGTTAGGGGAGTAGCTTTGTTCTCTTTGCATTGTTACGCTTGCATCTCAGGCGGAGGATGAGTACAGGAGACAGCTGGAATGCGTTCTCTTCCGAGACATTTTGGAAACTGCCAGGAACGTGCAGCAAATGGTGGCTGTGAGGCCACTACAACATTTTTTTTTTCTGGTACACTGGAATGAATTCCACAGGTGAACACATGGGGAACATCTATAAATAAAACATGCTTGTATTTCATATCTGCACAAAACTACTTGCTCTGCTTTTCTGAATCTGATGTACAGGAGGCACTTGTTCAAGTTTATTTTGACTCCTTCCCCACCCCACTTCCATGGTTTTACTGGATTTCCTTAAATCCCTTTTGAATTAGAGTACACAACATTTCCGCTACATGAAAGATCCATAACAGTTCTGTTTAAAAATATATAAACCCACATCAGCATGTGTGGTGGCTAAGAAGAGTGAGGGGAAAGAGGCATCGGTTAATCCATCAGTAGTCTCTCCCTTACTCTCTCCTGTGGTGGTAAATTGGGATTTATTTCTCTTGTTGATGGTAAACATTTTTTCCTCTGTTCTATCCACCCCTGCTATTGGCAGAATAATTACAATTCCTCTTATCAAGACAATCAAGGGACTAAACGAGCTGCCTTCCCCATATTACTGCAGTACTTTGTTTTGAATCTCTTGCAAAGAATGGGGCTTTTGCAGTAACATGCCTGGACACTTCACTGTTTCCAAGACAAACAGCTCTTGAGCCAAGATCGATTTGGACAGCATGCAATAGCTTGCATCTTTTTTTTCAGGAGATTCAGAGTCCTTTAGGAAAGCTAAATGAGCCTTACAGCAGCCCTAGAAGGAACAGCTGTGGGTAGCTTGAGGTACAGAAGGATTGTACGAGCCCAGAGCCGTACGTGTTGAGTTAACGGTGTAAAGGATCACGGTTCTCCGATCTATTAAACAAGTCCAAGCCTGATCCTTTTGGTGCAGAACCCTGACACGCATTTTTACCACGTATGCCTTCATGATCCTTAGGGAAAAATCTGTCCTTCTCATTTCCCTGTCAGATCTCTGCAACTTACTGTATTGCAAAATGAAGTGAGGCTCCAGATTTTGGAACAAATCCTTGAGATACTGATGTTACACGCTCTTCATATTCTTTACAGACATGAAATTGTAGGTAGAACCTTACTGTGTTTTGTCAGCGTGGCTGCCTGGCATCCTGTCTAGTGCTGGCCAAGAGTTTCTCTTGGAAGCTAATGTTTTTTCAGAATGAAACTTTGCATGGGAAATCAGCTGTTTCTGATGAATTTTCATTTTAAAAGTTATTGATGGAATCATAGCAGAATGTTTATAACTTCTTGGGTTAGAACACTTTAATTTGCTTTGATGCTATGCATCATGCACCAGTCAAACTGAATTAAATAGCTGGAGTTTATCAGTAAAGAATATTATTTTAACTCCAAGCAGATGTAAAAAATTGTTTATTGAAAATTTCTTAAAAAGTGGAAATTCTCAGTTTCATCTAGCTCTAATTTTTACTTCAAAATGGTGAAATAATAGCAGCATAACTCAGATTTCTTTCTGGTTTATTTCTGTTAGCTAGCCTTGAAGTAGCACTTGCAGCTCCTGTGAATCTTGAGCAAAATCCGCAAATGAAATATGAATTTTCAATAGCTTATGTTCAGCTTGAATTAAAAACAAGTAATTCTTTCCTTCCTTTCTCATCTTGGAGTTCATCATGCAGTGACAATTTGAAATTTACAACCCAGACATTTAACATCCTTCACAAGAACATATAATTTGAAAAACTTGTGAAGAGAAATGTCTCTGCTAAAAAATGGCACTATCTCTTTGTAAAAAGACCCCTGTCATTTAAATTTCTGTTCAGCTTCCCATCTTAAGCTAAATAACAGTGACATTTTTTTTCAGATGCATTTTTTTAATGTTATCCAGATTAGATACTTGCTTAAAAAAGTTTTAATGTGACATTGCTGGCTTTCTTCTATATCCCTTTGTGTAAATTTGCAGGTGATGCAGAATAGAGATTTTATCAAATTCTATTGCTGACAATAGAGAAAATGTCGTTTAGTAGGTGTTCATAATCCTAAAAACTACCAAACCAAGATTCACCCTGAATTTGGAAAATTAACCCCAAGAACTTTCTTTCAAAACATGTAGGGTGACATATATTTTGGTAAAACCTAGAAAAGGAGTCTTTAAGTTTAGGTTCTGTCCATGGAAATAGCTCTCTGATGAGATTGATAAAACTAGGCTTGCTGTCTGACTCTCTCTGACTCCACTGGATATTGGACACAACCTCTTTTGGTAAATCACACTAAATATGTGTCTTTATTTTCTGTTAATTAACCACCTTTGCAAATGTGTTCTTTACACACCCATACTTATCTTTCAGTTACGTTTGGCATACCTGATCCAAGTGAATACCTCCTTGTTTTATGACCCCAAAAAGCAGGGGTTTTGTCTCTTAAATTTTATGCAAAGATTCATTTTCCTACTAAGCTCTAGAAAATGCATCATTTAGGACACCAGTCTTGTGGGAAATGGCTGCCTCGGAAAACTTTGCGTTTATTCATATTTTAATTGGCATGAAAAAGTCCTTTATTTCTTCAGTATTTCTAACGTGTGTTGGACACCCCTGTTCATATGCAGACAGTAGAAAAAAGAGGGAGGGAGAAATGAAAAACTGAACCTCTACAAAGTTTGCTCTTAGATGTGAAGATTTTGTATGATGGCAAATTGGACAAGGGAGAAAAAGACAAGTAGAAGACACAAGGAACCATATTTATTTTGTGAGGCAGTAGGGCAAAATTCCATATTTTGGTTAGATGAGATGCTTAGCTCGAAAAGTTAACAAAGAGAATCCAAAGGAGTCCCCATAATGGGTCATCTTACATGATGCGATATATGGCCCTACAATATATTCTTTCCTCATCCTCAGTGAACAGCCTCATAAATATTGCTAGAAATGTAAACCACAAGATCAGTATGTTAGTGAGCCAGATGCTATCCTAGGAAATGCTCCCTGTAATGTCTTTAAGATACTGTACAGAAACTTTTAAAATTCTAATAATTGTATCAAATTGAGGGAGAAATACTTCTGTAGGGTAGCTTCAATGACGATGAACTGATAGAGAGCTAAACTTCCAGAGCAAGCAATATAAGTGTTTAATTCCCATTTTCAAGAGTAACAAAAAGCTGAGAACTCCTTAATATGCAGCATGTTGCAGAAGTTACTAGTAATCCTACTATGCCAAGCAGTTATTCGGGGTGGGGGGGTCCTTAACATTTCCTACAGACAGGGAGTGCTGGATGCTTGCCAGGAGTGAAAGGCAACAGCTAATACATGCATAAATGTACTTTAAAAACGCACATGAGGAGACGGGTACAGAAAGCTTATGTATTTTGGGTTTATTAGTGATCTACCTTGTTTTGGGGTAATCTTTTATTCATCTCATGTTTCTGTGATGAAAGTGATTCAAGTCTGTACTGTATGAGCTCAGGACTGCATACAGTCCCAGGTTAACACATTTCTCCGATTAGTGTTTACCAAAAAATGTCTATGGTTGAATTTACTTTGTGATCATACGTGTGCTGCGCTGTGTGTTATGAGCATGCTAACCAATAGTGCCTTTTCTGTGTCTCACCTGCAGATCGAGACCCATCTGCATATCTGATATCCGTGATTGAAACAAAGAGGTAGAGAATTATTTGGGTTTTTTTTAATGAGTGATTCAAGCTACAATTAAGGCTCAGAAATGGTTATGCTTTCAGACTAGATTATCCTCTTTCCATTCCAGAATTCACATGGAGGCTACAAGTATGAGCAGGGACACAAAGGGTGAAAGAAGAGAGCAGAGGTCTGTACTGGTGATCAGCCTTATGAAATGAACTCTATGGGTTGGGAGCATGATTTCCTTTCTAGAAAGAGCAGCAGTCTAAAATTGCTTAGAAAGTCAGGTCTAAACTGAAACCAAAGTCTTCTAAACTTTAGGAAGTTTTGAAATTGGGCATGAACTTCCCTTGTAGTTTTTCAAAACCCACTCACTTTATCCCTCGTCCCCATGCTGTGTTGCAGTTTCTTTAATCTCTGAACCAGTTGCAGAAGTTCACAGGCCCCTCTGTTTTGTAGTCTGGTAGATCTTCTGATACAACTAATTGGTTTTGACTCCCCTGGAATGGTCCATTGTGGTTTTACGTGGTTTGACATTGTAATGAGATATGTTTGTTCACCATGTTAATTTTGTTAGCACTGAGATTCTTTATTTCTATTAAGTATTAAGAAACACAGAATGAATTTTTGATCTTCAGTTTTGTGCCATGAGCAGCAACAGAGATTACAGTAGTCACAGTGTTTTAACTCATTCTACCATGCTTTCATTTCTGGATTGCAAGCCCAAATACATTTGCCTTTAAATGCTTTAGAGGTAGACAGGTTGAGTTTTCATTGCTTCTAAATATGTAGCTGCCTTGGGGCTTCTAATTTATTTTTTTTTTTTAATGGAGTGAGAGGCTATAAAACCTATGTGCTGTAAAGCAGGCAGACTTCTAAAAGTTTCCTACTGGCTCACCAGGCTCAGCTGAAAGAGCAGGTATCTTCAAGCTTATTTTAACTCTCGTTCCTAGGCTTCTAATTAAAACCACTGAAATGCTCCCCATTTTGAAAAGGTCCCATCTGATTTCATCTGAGGCATTCGCTTTGTCTCATTTTAGCTGTCTCTGGTTTATATACTTACGGGGGAAAAAAAAAAAAAAAGCAGCAGTTAACAGTCAGCTGTCCTTGACCAGCAGCAGGAAGATTATCTGGTTGGTGGAAGGATGAGCTTTGGCAGAGGTGTGGAGACATTCTCCCTGTCTCTGCACATACCCTAGCAGAGCTTAACCCAAGAGCGCAGGCTAGAGACTCCTGAATGGCTCTGCTCAAAACAAGGGAGCACCAGGGAATGCTGCAGCTATGAATGGGTTTATTTGTTCAGCCCCAAATGCTCGGCAATAACAGAAATTTAATTCTTTTGATTGTAATTGCATTAATTAATTCGGTTCAATGCCGGGTTTTAATCTTAATAATCTAAAATAGCAGAAATTTTGGTGCTATCCTACGAGGTTAACTTTTTAATGTATTTTTTCAATATCGTAATGAGATAATTGTCCTTATGTTTAGGAGATTCACTGAGTGGACTCTTCAAATGCGGTTATTTCTCTTTGTCTATTTTCATGGTTCCCATTACCATAATATACGAGTTTCATACCCTTTAATGTGTGAATCTGCCTCAGGCCTCTCTGAATAAGTGAGTATTAGCTACATTTTGAAAAGTGAATGCAATTCATACCGTCCAGCTTTAATTGTCTAAGTTAAGCCTCATTTTGTTGCTTTGGATCCAGGTACGGGCTGTAAAAAAGGTTAGGCGGTTAACTTAGCCACACTGGCTCGTACAGAGCAGTCTCAGAAACGACTGTTCAGGAGTCTCAGCACCTACATAAGGTAGTATTGCAATCCCTCCAGGAGACTAAGTAACAGGTTTTCAGATATGTCTAGACACTTGAGAAAGCAGAGGAATATCAAATGGGATTTAAAAAAAAAAACAACTGCTGAAATGCTTAGGTGTGTTGAGGACTTACTGAAGATGTTTATCTCCATCTGTCTGTCTTGCCAGAGCAGAGCAGGGTCTTGAGTTCAGGTCTGTCAAGTCCTGTACCTCTGCTTAGTCAGTGGTTCAGTCATCTTCGTCGCCGCTTTATTTTTTTGTAAATCAAGTCTTAAGACACAGAATGGACATTCTGCCCAGTGACCTTTGAGAAGTCTTTTTAATCACAGTTGTGCCTAGGGAATACCAATAAGAAATACTACTAAGTAGTACTGCACAATGACAGGGTCAGAAGCCGTCCCCTGTTGAGTAGGTAAAAGGAACTGTAAACTTTATCCTTCATAACTCTTTCTTTTTAATATGTGACATAAGAAGAAAGATAAATATCACTTCCTTTATTTGTATAGTTTATGATATTATTCTTTCTGGAAATACTGGTCTGTAAGACGTTTTCCTCAGACAGCATTCAAGTCCTGGCTCAGTTGACGGTATCTGCTTGTACTGGCTGTACCAAAAGGCCCATGCTCCTCTGTATGCTGGTGTTGCTGCATAGCTTTGTCTCCCCTCAACTTTTCTTCCTTTAATCTGAAACCTTAAAACAAAGTACTGAAATTTGCTGCAAGGAAAGTAATGATCCTCCAAGAGAAATTCAGTGCAACTGGAAAGAGCCATTTTAATTAGCTGACAGAATTGCATTGTTTAGGTTTCTTTTAAAAATCAATGAAGTGGCTGCAAATGTTTCTAATGTCTTCAGGTCTTTAAAACTCGCACTGGGGAGCCCTCATTCTTACCACAAGAGAAATTTTTATCATTTTTACATTATTATAAAGGCAACTAGTACTTGGAAGGGGCTAAAATGCACTTCTTCATGTCTACAGTGTTTTTCTGAGTTTGCTTAGTGGCAAAAAATAGGTTTTAATAGGACACCTTCCGCTAGACCAGGTTGCTCAAAGCCTCATCCAGCCTGGCCTTGAACACTTCCAGGGATGGGGCATCCACAGCTTCTCTGGGCAACCTGTTCCAGTGCCTCACCACCCTCTCCGTGAAGAACTTCTTCCTGATACCTAATCTAAACCTCCCCGCTTTCAATTTCAACCCATTACCCCTTGTCCTGTCACTACAGGCCCTTGTAAAAAGTCCCCTCCAGCTTCCTTGTAGCCCCTTCAGGTACTGGAAGGTGCAATAAGGTCTCCCCGGAGCCTTCTCTTCTCCAGGCTGAACAAGCCCAACTCTCTCAGCCTGTCCCCATAGCAGAGGTGCTCCAGCCCTCTGAGCAGCTTTGTGGCCTCCTCTGGACTCGCTCCAACCGGTCAATATCCTAACATACATCTTCTAACATCCAAATTTAGATTAATCTTTTCTTCCATTCACACACAGAATACACATAATTATGCATATTGCTCTGGTAACACTTGACAAATGGCTACCATTGACTTAAATCCGTATAATCTATGTAACAAAATGGTTCTGAGAAAATATAAAGTGGACAAAAAATAGAGCTACATATTCATAAACCAGAGTGCACTGAACAGCCATGCTCACTCTCAAAGTGGACACTCCCCTTAGAGGTCACACAGGTTCTCTGCTGGAGGTCTCACCACTGCTACCTTTTCCTTCATCTTTGGAAGATTAGCATTTCTCTAAGTTAATCTGAGTGTATCTTTTAAAATCATGGAAGCACCTGATACAGTTATGTAAAAAACCCCACCCTGTATGTATGCTTTTGTGCCTTGCAGTTGTATTCTCTAAACGTAACAATGAAAGAGAAAAAGGTATCAGTCATTCATGGAGAAGGCTTTGCTTTATTTTGGGGAGATGGAGAGCAGAATGTGTTGCTCCAGACAGTGGCAGAAGGACCCCACAGTATTCTCACTATTGCTTCTACCTCTTTGACCCCCAGCTTGTGCCTATCCAGTCCAGGCTTAAAATAAAAACATTAGCTTTGTCTCTGAAAATAATTGATTTCACTTAAATTGCTGTATAACTAACAAAGAAATGTTGCAGAAGTGTTGCTGTTCTTCAGTTTTCCTTTGTTTTCTCCTTTGAGAAGAGTTAATGACAATATTAAGCCATGATCGGTCGATATTTATGCATGTGCAGCTCCCAAATAAGGTGTGCTCTGCTTGACGTGTTTACAGAAGATGCAAAGATCGCAGCTGATCAATGTGAACTGCTTGTCTGTGGTAGGGTTTTTTCAAACAGATAGATCATGAGTCCAATCCTGCATTCCTTACGCCCAGGAAACCTATTTGGATTTTCTTTAATGAATATCAGTACTGTTAATCCCAAGCGATTAGAATATCACAGACAAGCATAACACTCTGAAGTCCCTGAGACTTCTTAATATGGGAAAAATTCTTCTTGAGACCTTTCCTAACTTCCTATCCAACATAAACAATACAGAAAAATACACTCAATATTTTATGTTCCAGCTCTCATTCCATCAGTATGTAACAGATAATGTTGTTGGTGTTCCATTTCTATCACTTTTTTGAACTCTATTAGATATTTATGGGTCATTTCTCATGTACACCACAACACCACTGCAACAGCTAAATCATGGTTAGAAGTTGTTATTATACCGTGTCTCATTGTATTTTTCCGATTCAGACTCCTCCATTACATTCCTCTGTTCATCCTCTCCTGACTTCTCCTTGCGAACGTGTCCATGAGTGCGAAAGAGCAAATAGAATTTATCTTGGATTCTCAATTCTTCCCTAGCCTCCCTCTTGAAAACCAACACAACTGATTTGAAAATGCTTGCCTTAAAGGTTAGGAGATCCTTAATACAGACATTAGTTGGAAGAAAAAAACATAGTGTTACTAGAGTTCTACCTCTGAACCTACATAGACAAAATGCCAACATTTCTCTTAATACAGAAAATATGTTTCACAGCCATAGAAGCAATCAATAAAAACATTCCTTTGGAGGAAAACTTAAACTGTTTCAGAGATCAAATGATAAAGAGTAAGAAATGTCCAATGTACTGTATCAAAAAAGGTGCCGTGAAGGTTCACTGTAGGGAATTGAGTGTGTATGTTCTCCTGACAACAAAACTGAGAGCATTAGTGAGGGGAGAGAAATCAAAGGACAAGAAATTCAGATGTCATTTTCCAACTTTGAAAGATTTTATTTTAGAGAGAAGTACTTCAAAAAATTCAGACTGACAGTTAGAATCTACTGTCGTACCAGAGAAAAATGTAGTGATGTAGCTCTGATGTCAGAATGTACGTTAGTTTGAAGAGTAGGAAAAGAATTTTGAAATTCATTAAATGTAAGCATGTTTCTTTTTTCCTCACAACATAGGAATTACAGGCAAAGCTAGGAAGAGCTTACATGTTATTTGTTGTACGATCAGTTCTGGGGAAACACCATCCTGATTTGAGAGAAGGCTACTTTCGAGGCAAAACCAACGTAATTGTCCAATGAGTTTACCCAAGAATTGGATAGGAACTCACTTCAGCAGAGAAGGAATTTCCCTTTGTCCAGAGACCCTCTTCCCTAGCTCTGCCTCCACAGTTGTCAGTAACATGTGGGACTTAGATCAACCGCTTCATAGCTGATGATCAGTAACACACACAGGGCTCATGCTCACTCCATGTAGCCATATTTCAGCAATAGTAATCTTTTTTCCAATTTTAGTTCTTGTGTTGTTAACCAATGAATGAAATGGGCGGGGAAGAAAGTTCAAGTGTGAAGTCAGAAGTTCCTCCATGAAGCTTTTTTCCCCACCTGTATTCAGTTTAGGTGAAAAATGCTGTTACGTGCTTGCAGTACCAGTATGACATACAGGCACATGTTGGCCTTGTTGAACCGCTGCTCTTAGCTGTGTCACTTGCTGAACTTCTGTAATCATCCACGGAATCAAATGCTGGGTCATTTGACACAATTACTGTGATCAGCCACATTTATTCAAAAGCTGTGCGTGCCCATGTGAGAGCGGGAGGCTTGCTTCGGTAGCGGAGTTCCCTTCGTACACACCTCGTGTGCGAGGATGCGGACAGACGTTTCTGTCTCTATACTAGGCGTGAGGTAAGTGGTCTAGGTGGTCACTGCAGGGTCACCACCACGGAACCTCAAAGCTTTCAGCTCGTCCCTGCAGAACACCAAGTTAGCTTGTGTCCACTGAGCATTGCTTTGCTGCACACTTTGCTGAAGTCGTAGGGTGGCAGGCGGGATAACTAAAAAAGGCCTCTTCTGCAGTCACACGTTATTTCCATTTTATGCCTTCCCAATCTGTAACTCCAAATTTTCTCAGGCTGTTAGTCATCTTCCAAAACTTTCACATTTCTGGTGTTTACAGAGTTTTAGGGCTCAGAGAGAGCTGTGAAGTATGCAATTAGTGACAAGGATGAGAGGCAGCAGAACCCTGTCATTTCATTCTATTTACATTATAGCATTCACAGAGCTTCCCAGTAGGCAGCTGCCTCTTAGGGGAGCTATTGCACAGAGCTAGCAGAAGACTGCTGCTGCCCTACCATCTTGGACATCAGTTTTTCACTATCCTTTTTTTTTGGTCTGTTGGAGGGGAAACCGGAGTACTTCTATTTCAAAAGTGGTGGCATCATTTGAATGGGCTTGACAGGAATTTAGCCTATAAAAGCGTGAGCGTAGTCTACGGCAGGCTTGACTACGGTGTAAAGGCAACTAAATGGATTTTAGGTGAGCTTGCTCAGAGATGAGCTTGAGGACCCATGGCAGCACAGAATTCAGTGTGGGGTATTATGGATGAGATCCTAAATGCCTTGCTGTTACAATGAAGTAGTACCAGGGTGCACTTTTGTTTGTGTGGGTTGGTTTTTTTTGGTTGGTTGTTTTTGGGTTTGTTTTTGTTTTTTTTTTTTTTTTTTCGTTC
>NW_010227983.1:18034-30225 GCF_000690775.1 Eurypyga helias | reverse complement strand
AACCAGATTTCAGTTTCTCAGACACTTGCCCAGGCAGAAGAGAAGCCAAAATTCTCTTCTCGATATTTTTGTTTGTGGCTTTGCAGAGGTTCTGCTTTGTCCCAGATTGCATTGCCATGTCACATGTAGAATTCCCTGTCCAAGAAGGGGGTAGAGGGCTACACTGCTTCTGAGTTGAAGAAAAAAGTCTGAAATCATTTGTGCAGTAAATGAAATAGACTCAAGCCTCCTCTGTGGTATGCAGCTAATTAGCTGATGTTCATTTTCAAGTGCATTGTTCACAGTCAAGCTGAGACAATGTGTAATATGCATTATAATGTCCAAGGAATGTGTCCTGATTCTAACTGCTTCCTCTTACTACCGCTGCTCCTAACCATGAATAAACCCTGCTTGAAATCTTGAAAGGTGATGGGTGTATTCTGGAGACATACATTTTCAACATCTTCTGCATCTGAGCTCTCTGTGATGTAAAGCCTGAGAAAGAAAGACTCTGGCACTACAGCCTAGGAAAATGTCTTCCTTTTGGATTTTTCTCTCTCTTTGTTTCTTCCTCTCTTTTCTTGGTGTTTATAAAAAATTTCAGTTCTTTCATTTAAAAAAATTGTTGCTCAGAGACTCTTGACTATTTGCATCTATTTAATTTTAATAATACATGTATTGGATTTTAGTGGTAGCAATGAAACATGATTTATTTTCTATTATTTACTGCTATTTATTTAGGATTTAGTTAACCATCTCTGTAGTTACAGGCAGCTATAAGCCAGCCCAGTGAGTCATTTCCTTTACACTGACACCCACTGAAATGGCTCCCTTGCTGGAAATTCGCTGATGTAACCAGACAAGCAGTATCGCGAGAGGTCATAGCTCATTATTTCCCATTTGCGCAAGTATGTGAATGTTTCTTGGACAGGATAAAATCAAAAGAAATCTAGGCCTACGGGGGTCAAGGGCACAAGGGAGAATGAATTTTATTCACTTGAATTGATGCAAAATTTATTTGTAAAAGTAGGTTTAGTTCCCATCGCAGACAGAAGTGGGGCGATGCAAATGTTCTTATTAATGCTCCCTATCTACACAAGCCCTGGTGTCAGGCTTGCCTACGTGCTTGGAGATAAAGTATTAAAATCGTGATAATGCACTGACTCTTGTAGAGAAAGCAGAACCATAATTGACTCAATATTTAGAAGCAGCTAAACTAAATAGACATTATTAGTTCTTGGCATTTGTCTGATAACTTGTTCATTTACTCATCATGGTCATCTGAGGCCTCAGTTTTCTCCCTCAGTGCTTAGAAGGCATATAACTGGATCAAGGAGAATTTTATTTCGGGAACACTCAAGTGAAGGTTGTAGCTGTATTTTGTTGGTAAGAAATCAAATGCTTACAATGTACAGAGTGTAAAGGCATGCATGTAAATGCTGGAGATCAAAGAGTTAGTCTTCTATGGGGATTATCTAATGTTACTACTTTCTTCCTCACTTATTATTATGGCATCGCTCAGAATATAGTGGGATTTCTTGTCATATTTGTTGATATGCTGGAAAATACTTGAACTTCCTCCAAGTCTGCAGATCCGTCTGCCAGGATGGATTCCTGCAGAACCCGGAGGGGCAGATTTGGGAACATCACTGTGGTTTTTCACCAGACTAAGATGCATTCAGTAAATAAATGAGCAAACCAACCAACCAACAAACCTTGGGATAAATGAGATTCCAGATACCAGCCTAAAAAAAGAAAATCCAGCCCTTGCATGCTTCCTCTGCTGGAGAGCATTGTGCTGCCATGTTCTTCCCGTCCCTGCAGCCCTGCCTCATCTTCCTTTGTCACGCGCTCAGCTTTGTGCCTTTTCAGGCCAACAAACAAATCAGCATGATGAGAACAGAGGAAAGATTTACTGTAGACACTAAATGGCCTCTGTGGTTATTTATGATCTTTTTTAGCTTTTTACGAAATCCCGCTGGTTTAAAAAAAAAAAAAATAAAGAAAAATCAGGTAAAAATGCATTTTTGAAACGGATTCTGCACATTCCTTACCATTACTTGGTGGAGGGGAGGGAAAGGGAGATTTGGCTGTTTTACTGTGTGTGCTGCTCAGCATCCGGAGAGGAGGTCTGTGCGTCCTGGCTGCCTGAGGCGGCTGGGTGGGTGACCACAGGGCAGGGAGGCAGCTCCAGCAGCAGCAGCAGGTAGTTTGGCAGGTCTTCAGCAATCACTTTGCCTGCACAACCTCCTGTCACATGGCTCCCACACCCACACCCTGTCACAGCTCCACTTCTTAAATAAAAAGAAACTGACAGCACTAAGGAATTAAAAAGGTCTCTGTTGGAAGAAAGAAATGCATGCAACTGTCCTGGAAGGAAACAGGTTTAGTATAAGGAGTTTAGGGGAGAATTTAAACTTCTCTTGTCTTTTGAATACTTGAGTAAGTTCATTTGTTTTGCTGCAGCTGATTTTATGATGAAACAGGCGTTTATCTCCCATTCACTTCCTGGGTAAAAGGCAGACAGAAAGGAAGCCTTGTGGCTTTTCAACCTGTTGAGTATAGGCTTTTTGTTACATGCTGCACGTTGTGGTAAATAATCCCCAGTAAGAGGTGGAGAACCTCACAGGTATTTATGAGGTGGACCTCACCAAGCTTGACATTTCTGCTTCTTTCCTCATGAACACGGATCAGTGGAGTCTTTTATTGTTAGGTGCATTTGCTTTCATCACCAATGCTACAGCATTTCTCATGCAGACTTGACTGCTGCTCCATAGAACTGAGCAGGGGGGCTGTGCAGTCAAATTCTTTGCAGTCATCAGTCTTCACGTGGGAAGCCTGAAACTATTTGCCACTGGAGAAACCATCATGGATCACTGCCATCCTTCTTTACGAGACTCTTTCAGAAGGTAGTTTTGGGCTCTCTACCTCACTGACAGTTTTAACAGAGCATATGAAGTGTTCAGGTTCATACCACTGTGTTCTGCAGTATTTTGTGGAAGCTTGTTCAGAAATGTTCTGGTCATGACCATTTTCTAGCATTGTGCTATTTAGGGGAAGCAGAATAGACTACTTGACTATCTACAGTCCTGTTCACTTTGGGGCAGAGGGGCAGGTTCTGCATCCTTGTGCAGCCTTTTTTTTTTTTTTAACTGATCTATTAGAGGGGGAAAAAATGAAATAATTAATACTTAATTGCATCAAATGGGCCCAAAATTTGCTCTGAATTGCATGCACGTATCACTCTGGCAATTGTACTTGCATTACCTGAAGGCATTTAGATTGCTTCATGAGATTCCCTTTCCTTTAGCCAAACACATAATATTTCTCCTCTGAGATCTGAACTGTTTTATTTAGTAATTAAGGTAGTTTGTGCAACATCTTAAAGATGCAAAGGGCAGATACATCAATTCCAAATCCAAGGACTAACTCAATGGCTCTTAAAGCTTTCCTGTTAGCGAATTCTCTGAAGGCAGAGAAATCTCTGGAAGTCGTATGCCTCTACATTTGGATTGGGCCCATTTTAAACCAGTATCAGAGACATAATGAAAATAAACACTCCTAAATCTAATGGATGTTTAATAACATCCTCTCATTATGTAGTTGTACTACTTTCTTTTTCATTTCCTTCACGTATTTTAGAGCTGACTCTCTCATGTTACAGCACTTTGGTCACTGCAGGTTTGATTTTTGTCCTACAGAAGATGTGTGAATGTGTGTACAAATCTGAAACGAAGTTCTCTTTGTGTTGATGCTTGCTGAAGAGTATCTTCAAAAGATGCACAGCGAAGCTTTTAAAAAATTCTAAGATTTTGGAAATCTTACAGAAATCCTGAGGTGTTGTGGCTGGAAGATGATAATTTCATCAAAATGTTCCCCAAACACAACTGGGCAGGTAAACTAGAGCAATAGAAATAAAAATTCAAGTTCACACTTTTTACATTTCATATTATTTTTGCCCTAGGTTCTACACATATCAGTAAAAGAGGCCTGATCTATCTGCACATACAGTTTAAAACTAGATAGCAAATTAGGAATGACATGTTGCCAATTTGCTAGTGGATGAGTGTCACTTGTTTTACAACATACTTTGCATTTTGCTGTCTTCTTTCAAATCTCCCCATTCATTTCTCTGAATGCTCAGTTTTGGCTGGTCTTGTATGCCAGAGATGAATGGGGTGCAGCTCGCCTTAGCAAGGTACTCTCTTCCATGCTCCTGGCTCTTTCTGCTCTTCGATTTCTTGTGTTGTGTTTGATACCACTAGTGGCAATACAGAGAATTGGGAGAGCATATAATTACTTGTCCACATCCTCTTTTGGAGTCTTGTTATAGATTTTCCCTGCTCTCTTAGTTGGGTTGCTAAATATCTTCTCACTGGAAATAGGTTTTTGAGGTCTGTTCCACAATTCAAACAAAAATTTGTTGTCTTTTGTGAAAACAAATAATGAAAACTGCTAGATGAACCTGAAATAAAACATTTAATTTCATTTGGAATTGTTTAACTGCTTTTAAAAGAAGACACATGTCAAAGTAAAAAAGCTATTTTGAAAATGATTAATCAACTGGTTTAGACACAAAAATCTCTTTATGATCTTTGTGACCTAACCTATTGGTTTCCCTACTGAAGTGCATTCTGCAGCTAGTTTACTGTTCACTGAGAACATCTTTTTCCACCATTTTACCCAGCCAACAACAACCTTAGCAAAGACAAGGGCTAGCAAAGACATGCAGCTAGAATAAAATGTTTGCTCCGCAATTAAATTTCTTGCGAGTTATGCAAAGTAAATAAACTTTGCCAATTTAGGTACAGGAAGAAAAGTAAGCAGTTGCCATTTTGTAACAGTTTGTTCCTGCTCTCTGGGTCTGTCAAATGCAAATCAGGACCAACAGCCTTGCTCTTGGCCCAAGGATATTTTGTCAACCTTTTCTGATATCCAGCCTTCTTACTCTAGCCTTTCCAAGGCAATTTTCACTGGCTGTGTATGCACAGAGTAGGGTTTAGGTGTTACTGTTCTTTTTGGGTGACAGAAGACCCAAGAATGGCAAAATCAGATGCTTAAACCTATTCTAATTCAGGTATTAACCCTGACATTGGCTGCTTTTATCTAGTTATGGAGCGAGATCTTGTTTAAAAAAATTCCCCAATTATGGTTCAGATTAAAACGTTGGCTGCAGACTGTGGAACTTCTGTGTGCCCTTGCTCTGGGGACACCGACTACTGAGAGAGGTGGGACACAGAGTACAGAGCAAGAATGCCTGTAAACCATTCCAGCTTAATCCACTTCCCTACATGAATTGGCACCCATCTTCCTTTCCAGTTTGTTCCACCACAGTGGGCCGGCGCAGCCAGGGCTTTGAGATCCACTTGGGGCACTAGCGGTAATTTATACGTTGCTCAGCCGCCGGGGTGTGTCATAGCGGGTTTGTGGTTTGCGTATGCGTGCACGTAAGAGGGTCTTTCCGGTCTTCCAGTCTCCGTTCCCCCTCCCACAGTCCCTGCACCTTCAGAAAAGGGGATGATTTGGATTGTTTTTAACTAGTCTGAATTTTCTTGCAACTTCTTAAAAAATAACATCATTTTGGCTCTATTTTCTACTGTAGAAGTATTTTATGATTTTTTTTTTTATGAGAGTGCCTCAACTGTGGGTATTTAATTGAAGCTTGCAAAATAGTCAAATAAAAAAAGTCTGCTTCTTTCCAGCTGTCACAGTTGTTTAAGTCTATTTGGACCATATCAAGAGTACTAAAATTTTAACTATACTGAACAGTAAATGGAATCGCTTATTAAACTATATCTGCAAGATTGTAAGTAAATATCTCTTCCCTAATTAGCCAGTAATACATTATTTGGATCTGTTAAAATAAATACGCAGTTGCTGCTACTGCCATAAAAGGCACTTCTAAAACTCACAGGAAAAGAGGGCAGCTTGCTAGGAGCTTGTTTGTCTGGGTTGTTCGTGCTTGTTCATGCTGTAACCTTGTCAAACTGCACCACTCCAAGGTATTTTCTGTACAGCAATTTAATACCAGTTATACTCTGAACTTTGAATGAAATATGACTGAGTTTATTTGCCCAAATAAAGGGATAAGTAATAAATATGTCACGTGTAACTGTTTTGTAGCACTATTTTGTGTATTAGAGATGAACTGTTTTCTGTGGGCTGGTCTCCAGGGTCCTCTGCTTGATTGTCATCTTCAGAAGAAATGTTCTCTAAAAAAAAAAAAATCTGAAAATATCAGGGCTTTTTGATAATATGAGATTTTTACTAGGATGCAACTGTAGATTGTTCATAACCTGTTTATTCCCCCTGGATAGTAAGAAAATGAAAATTAAATATTTTATATTTAAATTCTAAAATATATGGATGTATAATAAAATAAATTACTGAAACCTTGTTAAAATTAAATATTTACACTTACTTAAAACACTACAAGAAGAGGCTTGTACTGTGTGGTGTGAGTATGAAATAGGTTGTGTGTTTTGAAATAGCTGAAGTTTAACGTTTAAAAGAAACAAACTTTGGTCCTTTTTCTTCAAGAAATAGCAATGGATTTTTTTTTTTTTGGACAACTTTTGAACAAATAACAAGACAGCTAGAAATAATAATCTATTAAATATAAAGTCTTTGGGTTGAAATGTACCAGGCATGAAATTTGAATTTGAAGGAAAGCTGAAAATTGAAGCATGAAAAAATGAGGAAATAGTTGATTTCAAAAAATGCTATATTAATTTTCGTGGAATTTGAGTGGCCCTGCCCAGGTTTTACTTACTTGATGAGAGATTATTTTCAGGAATAATTACATGTGGAAGGATGACAAAAGCAGAATATTGAACGTGATTCATTGTAGGAACAGTGGGGGCCTGCTGGGTGAGTGATTATGGTAAGTTATCAGTAACTTCAGCCAAGCAATAATAGCATTCTGAAGGCATCTATTCCACACTACTAAACCTGTAATTTTGAAATAAAATGTAATGCATGCATTTTTGAAAGAACTGTAAATGCGGGTTTGATTCTGTGATGTGGTATGATCCCAAGGAGCTTGGTTGCACTTGCCTCCCAGAAGGGCAGGAAACGACCCAGATCCCCAGGATGGGCCATAGGTAGGGTGTCGTGGTTCCGTAGTGCCAACTGGCCACCCATCATCTGCAGATGTCCCTTCCCTACCTTCTGCGTACCCCAGAGCGTGCATCGGGGGGCTGGGGAGCCCAGGCTGCAGGTTGGCGTTGCTATCAAATCCCTTGCAGACGCTGCAACTCCCGGAACGCGGTTTATGCATTCCGTACTCGCTGTCGTCTCCAGCTGAGGATCTACACCCAGATACTTGCACATTTGTTACTCCTGTATGAACTCTGAACATGTATGATATCCATTTCGTTGTCTTCAGCACGTAAGAGCCTGCAAGAACAGAGGCTTTTTAAAAAGTGTATTCTCAACAAGGCAACCTGCTGTGAGCGCATCAGATCTGTCCTCTGATGCTTTCGCTGGCTTCCCCTTAGATTTTAAATCAGATTCAAGGAGCTGTTGCTTATGTTCAGCCTTCTACTTCGTTGCCTTGTATGCCAACGAAGGTATACTTCATTGCCTCGTCCAGGATATGTAGAAGATATGGAAGGGATTTGTTGCTCACTCGACTTCTCTGAAAAATGGATCACTCTGTGCTAAGAGGAAATCTCATCCCTATGGAGAGGATAACTTTCTCCAGGGCTGATCTCACACTGGAATGAACTCTGGAAATTTAAAAAAATCCCCTCAGACCTCACTGCCCTCTGCTCTAGTTGCTAGGCACTATTCTTTGACCCCATCCTCTCTAATGTAAATATTTAACAGTATACATGTGTCAAAAGCAACAGGGACCACAGCTCTGAAACTTGACCAAGCAAAACACAAGCTTTTCCCGTGCGGAGCGCGTGAGAGAACTCACACTATTAGTGATGGCGCTTCCTGTACCCCTGCAGCAGGACAGTATTGAGTGTGCCGTGTTATTCTGTAGAGTAACACAGCAGCTTTGGCCTGCCTTTGGGAGAAGGTCTAGCCCTGAAGCCGGTAGCCAGCCCAGACTCCTTGGCATTTGAATGAGCAGTGGAGAAGGCACAGGGAGATCTGAATTGGAGGCAGCCTGAACCTTGTGTCCGTATCACCTTGGGTCGAACAGTCTAACCATGTGGATAGTTTACTTCAGCTTTATACATGCGGTTTTAAGACTTGTGCTTTAGCCAGTATGCCATGCCACTCCATGCTAGTGGCAGAATTTCAGATACCTAAGTGCAGTACTCAAGGGATGTGACATTTTTTTTCTGTTGCTAGCTCAGTGGTCAAGCTGATAGCCTGACCCCAGGCTTTTGCAAGCTATATTTCAAGACTGAGATTAACAAATATAAGTATTTGCTCAAATAAATAAGCAAAAGTATTAAATCTTGATAATAAGAATTTGACAACAAAAGCTTTTTATTTCTGCCTTGGAACACAACACCGTTACTTGTTTCTCTCCTTCCACTCCTTCGATTTTCCAGGTACCACTCAAATTGCCCATAAATCTTGGACTCTTAATTTAGAAAACAATCTCTCAATCTCTACCACCTCCTAAAAAATAGTCCTGAAAAATGGTGACTATTTTAAACACCACATTATGGGGTTTGTTTAGCTTTCAGTGCTTGTGCTACTGAAAGAACATTGGAAAAAGAGAAAATGAAAGTAATAAAAATAAAAATCTTAACTGTGTTTAGATAAACAGAAAGCACGTATCATGTTACACCATTAGATTAGCTGCAATCTGCCAATTCTGCTGAAGTGCTACCACCTACGTACGCACTTTTGTCCAGTGTTTGGGAAAGGTTATACCTGGCAATAAAACTCATGGAATTTTTGAAACAGCACATATGCAGACGCAATACTTAAGATATATGCCATAACCCTGTGGTCATGCGTTTTTACAGGAACCCAGAGGCCTTTAGTAGTGATATGGCTTCCAATGGCCCCTGCTCTATTACGTATATATACACGTATCCAAGACAATCAGAATACCTAAGAGTTTATCTAATTGAAGTGTGGCTTGTGTCCCACATTTGTGATAGATATTTCAGGGGGAAAGAACCCCAACAAAACCCCCCATTTGTCCTATCTCCTCTATCCTTCACCTTCTGTCCATTACAGGCAATTTTTTGGAGGCAAATAATTATATCCTTCAATCCGTGGTTTGTGTCTTTCTTGAGAGGGAAAAATGTGCTTATCTAGGTCTCATGTTTTTCTGTGCCAGTCACATTCTTATCGTGGTGCAATTCTTTTAAGTGGCAATAGTTTGTTTTAATGTTGAATTTTTTTTTCTTTTGCGAGTATTTGAGGTAACAATTAAATAAGCTATTAATGATTGAGTGGGCATATTTTTAGGAATGTCCACTCTACCTGTGCCCAATATGGCTGAATAGAATAGCTGGTGCTCCGGTTATGTTATTATGATTGAAAAATTCAAGGGGAGATCCCATCAGAAACACTACTCCTTATTCACTTGTGCTCCCTGATGGCAACTTTAAATTCTGTTTGCTCTATTGTCTTTGCTAAAGACACATGATTTTGTGCCTTTGCTGTCAGAGCAGCGTGTATTGTGCCAGCAAAATGCAGTCAGTGCCTAACGTGCATTTACAGAACTTTCAAAGGCTGTTACATACACATTTCTCTTCTCTTTTTTGGGGGAGAGGATATGTGATTTCTTCTATCAGTGCAGCAGCTTGTGATGTGATAGTACAATGAAACATGAGGCCGGTGCAGCCAGATACCTTTTTTTCTCTGTATTGTGTTAAGGGTATGAGCTTTCTTTGATGTGGGTAAAGTTAATAACGTTTAGAGATATAAAAATCAAGTCAGTAGTCACTGACTAAGAAAGTAGTACTAGACTCCCTTGCTAGCCTTGGTTTTTACCAACTTTTCTATTTCTAGAAAAGAAAAAGCTTTTAGAAATTGAGACGTATGTCCTTTGTTTGTACAAATTCTTAGACAATATGTGGAAAAGAAGACTCTATGTTCATTCCAAACTTACACCGTCATTTGGTCATTTTATAGCACACAGAAAGGTGTTCTGCAGAGAAAATCGCTGTAGCCGGAATCCCTCTAATCTCTCCCACACAATTTACAGCAAATCCAAACTGAAAATTAATTGAGATTGGGGAAGAAAAGCTAATGCCTTCTCCCTTCTCAGCGGGCATTATTTGTACTTTGACAGGTATCTGCATTTTTTCAGTCTGAAGAGCACAAGGACAATTCTTAAGAAAAAAGGGTGCTCACTGAATGTTGCCACAAAGTTGAGCCTATAGGTTAGAGAAGAAATAAGTGTAGTGACTTTGCCTTTCTTACACCTGTTCATGAATGTTTTATACACACTGCTCAAAATCCGGTGACAAAATAGATCTTTGGCTGTTCAGTTTTAGCCGTTACATAACAGAAATGTTGTGGTTTCTTTTGATTATAGGTAGACTACACAATATTTTTTCCTGTTCTTTTATTTTAGGACTAACTCTGGGAATAAATTGACACAAAATTTCAAAGTTGGCTTTCACTGAACGTTTCCGAGTATTTTGTTGTTATGTTCTATATCATTTTGGGTAGCGATGATGAATACTATTATGTGTCATGTAATTTCTAATGCATCATACAATCTCTTTGCTGCATTACTTGCAGAGATTGAAAACAGAGGGGCAGAAAAATGCCTCACTTCTGCTACTGTAACACATAGTCCTGAGTACATTCCTGTTGCATTATCTTTATCTGTTTTCCAAGCAGAACATGATTCTCAAGTGGCCAAGTATGCAACAAACGGTGCTTAAAAAAACCTAGTCATAAATTGAAATGTGTTAGAATGCGTATTGAAGAGCTTCTTGATTAGTTAAAGACTCTTCCTTATGTTCTGAGCCTGAGCCTTGAGACCTAGTGTGCTTCTTACCCATACTTCGTAAATAAGGGCTTTCGCTTAGTTTCAGGTATGAAGTTTGAGCTTGAGCCAGCTTCAGAGTAATGCCCACCCTTTAGGTCATTCCACAGTATCCAAAGACAGCAATGTGAATGCATAAAACTGGATGAGGGAACTTGCTGGATTTTTTTCCTGGGCTCTTTTGCCTGACACCCTAAATTCAATACAGACCTAGCCTGAGAAGTGTCAAAAGGGGCTTGTGAAGAAACCTGTAACATTATCTTGCCTTTTGCATTCATAGTTGCTTATGATTTTCAAGGATACCTCTGGCACATGCTTTCCCAGAATCTGCTGGGCTTTTTTAAGTAAAGCTCTATCCAGAACAGGACCATACCTGCTGGTATCACATCTTAATTTAAATATGGTGTTTAATCAGGAGATAATAAAGTCAATGACTGAAATGCAACCATGAGTATAATAACAGACCCTCACACCTTTCAGCTGCCTGTCTCATGTTCATTTAAGTAGCTGAGGATTAAAATAATGGAGATGAGGTAAAACAGGCCTGTTCATTACATGTACCAGCACAGCCAAGCGGGGACTAACATACCATGTATTTACTATGTTGTATTATAGTTGTCCTTCATAAGTCAGCATTGCCATGTATTTCTCTATCTTTTATCCAGAGGGCAACATAACTCTCTGTAACTGGGAAATGCTAAGCTTTTAAAACACCTAAGAATGAGGATACATATTACCATGATATCATATGATGAATGGAAAATGTGACGCATCCCTCTGACTGCATCTCACTGGCAATATTATAGATTTACATATATTAGCAAATTAGACGATAGTTTTAAAGGATGGCATTCTGAACATTGCCTTTAAATCCTGGACATTCATATGAAGTACATCTAGTATATAAATACCAGTTTGCTCTGACAGATACAAATGTGAAACTGTAATTTACGTGGTTATTTTGGCTGTGAGAAATCGGCCAATTCAGATTAGTTTCCTTGCAACCTCTATTTTAATGTCTCTTCCTCTTTTCCAGAGGCCAGCTCTGCTCATGTAAACGCCCCATGATCTGAATTGCATGCAGTATTATTGTGGGGAGAATATGTATTTGGCACCATTTTCAATGATCAAGACACTTTACATGACATTCTTGTTTAAATGGCATGAAAATCAGAGTTAAGTGCTGTGTAAATGGGGGCAGAATAGAGCCCTTTGTATCTCATTTCCCAACTGCCTGGGATCATCTGGAGGTATAACCACATAAATCCCCTGAGGATATGTCTCCAACTCT
>NW_010227983.1:0-17943 GCF_000690775.1 Eurypyga helias | reverse complement strand
CCTTAACATGCTGTTCCCTGATCACAGTGGAAATCCACTCAATTTAGATTTAATCTCAGCAAAATCTACTCAGGAATTACTTTCTAAATTTGCAATACTATCTTTTTGGCCCTTTTTTGCTTGGGCTATTATGTTTAGCTGCGTTTTTGCTCAGACATCCTCAAACCTGCTTCCCTGTGGGGGCAACACTGTGTGCCAGGAGGGTAGGGGTCTCTCAAACTAAGAGATGAAACTGTTGGCTCAGGCTCCAGTATGGGAGCGTATTCCTTCCTCTGTCACTGACTGCTGCATGGTGTTAGGATTGTACCTTCTCCCCGCCTTACTTTGCTTATCTAAAATAATGCCCAGAATGTTTTCCAAACAGTTTGTACTTTCTAATCTTTCCAAGTTAAGGCTCTGCATTGCATGGAGCAAAAGGACGACCGTTCTCTCTACCCAAAAAGGAAGCTCTGAGCCTGCAGTGAATTAGTATAGCAAATTCACAAGTAAAAAATAAATGGCAAGTTGCATGTGGAGAAAGAGACACAGCGACAGATGGATTTATATGAATTCAGCTTTTAATTTTTTTTTTGAATTAAATAATTGTGAGCAGTAACCAGCTGTAGTATTATTCTTCACTGTGTAATCTGCACAGTGAAATGTAAACAGGGGGTCAGGCTCTCCTTTTCAGCAGGAAAAGGGGGCACGGAGAGAGGCTGTGCACAGAGAAGCGTACAAGGATATTCATGAGCTGGGAACTTTTGCAGCAAAAAATAGCTTTCCTGCATAGTCAATGGTGCATAGCGTTCGGTTTAAAAACCCTTATTAAATTAAGAGGAGCTTTCTGCATCCACCAGCCCTCGCTGCTGCTGCCGTGTGTACTTCCCTAATGTTGTTGAGAATACTGGGGCTTAATACCAACTTGAAGGTTTAGAAAAATGCAATAACATTCAGATGCAACTTGATTACTGACGGAACAGAGATACAGAACATGAAAACTGATATGTCTAGGGAATCTAGCTCTTCTGAATCTCTTTGTTCCTCAAAAAAATTCTTTCTTAAAAAATAAACGTCTATCTATATGTATATATGCATTCCTTTGTCAACACAGGAAGATGGAGGGATTGGCAGCCAGGCATTCTTCAGTATGTTAATTATCTAATGTTTTCTTTTCTTTTAAATTCTCTTCTTTTCTTCCTTTTTTTTTTTTTTCAGATTAAAAAGCCGAGCCAGCCTCTTGCACTCTGATCATAGTTCTCACACTGTGTATTTAATACAGTATATTTTTAAATTCACAGTCATCCTCTTTCTGCCATTGCTGTAGTCACTGTAGCTCTGACTACCTTTTTGTTGTGGTTCAAACATCTTTTCCCTGCAGTATTTTTATGACATAACAAACCTTTTTTTATTTCTTCATTTATTATTTTAAAAAACAACATAGTTTTCCACCCGAAATACCCATTTTTACATAACCTTGAAATGCCTATTCATTCTTACTCAGAAGGAGTTCAGGGGAAAGGTGCTGCGCCCCTCTAAATCACAAATGAAATGAGTTTGTTGGCTTGAATAGTATTTCTCCTTTCAACCCTCCGCACATTTCAGTGCATTCCATTAGTCATTGTTCAAACGAGGCTGTTCTCCGACACCAGAGGCAGGGGAGGAGGGAGTTTGGGGCTTAAATGAGTTTGCCGATCAGTACATAGAGGCACATTGTTTCTCATATTTCGCATGTTCTGTTTACAGACAATAACCCTGGTTCCCAGTACCAAAATGTTTCAGGTTTTGAGCATACTGTATGTTTGATGCAGCTAATTTAAATAAATGACTTTCACATTTAAGCAATTAAACCTATAATTAGCACTGTTTGAATGAACTAATCAGCTAATACCCTACGACACACAGTTCTTTTTTTCCCTGTACATATTTTTAAAGGGAAAGGAGAGAGATTTATGAAAAATTATAGGTGATGCAGTAAAAAAATATGCTTTGATTCATGGAAATTACAAAACAACACCACAAACTATTTAGACCGATGTTCTCCTTTTGCCTTCCAGGGAATGTGGAATTATGCACACTCATTTCCTCTGAATTCAGGGGAAAAGACTGCAATAAACAAAGTAGCAAACCTTTTTTAAAACAGCCAACTTCTACCACTGTTGTGTGGTTTTAAAAATACCCAAACGCACTTTTAGAGGTACTCGGTAGTCACTGCATTTTAAAACGTGTGCATACATCTAATCCAGTGGTAGGAGAGTGGCGTAAGCCATGCCCTTGGGAGATTCCTTCTGACTGGCAGAACGTTAGCCGCTCTCAATAAGATGGAAATGTATTAGGAGGAAATTATCCTGGTGTCCTCTGAAAAACAGCATTTCTGATAAAAATCTTGTTCTCTGACAGCAGCCTAACAAGATACATTTGTTAGCTGGTTTTGTTCCTTGGACTCATCTGTTAATTTTAATTCTTCCGTTGCACTGCTGTGTATTTACGTTCCGAGGCAGACATGATCTATGTGTGCTCAGTGGAGATTGAGATGTTGAGGGTGAGAGGGCACAAAAGTTAGGAGGGACATAGTCTTTTTTTATTTTTCTTTTCCTGTAGTTAAAGTGGAAAAAATATCCTTACATTTTTATTAAAGCTTGAATTTCTTAATAAATGTTGTGCTTTCTTGAACCTGTGTTACTACACATTTCTATTGCTACAGAAATATGTACATTTATGATACAATTCTTCTTTTCTTTTGCTCAGTTTTCCCTAAATGTCACAGTACCGCACATAGGCGGTACCAGCCACACCTCATACTAGCATTTTACTTTTTCTCCATCCTAGAACACCATAAAATGTGTTCAAATGCTGAAAACAGCTTGAACACCCTTGAGTTGTTCAACTCTGCCTATCCTTACTGCAGCTCCGCTAAGGATGGGACTGAGGACCATTCTCTTCTCTCCAGCCTAATTTTTCCTTGAGTCTCTGCCTGATGTGGGGTTCAGGCTGGAAGGTTTTCGAAGATGGAATGTGGATTTTTAATGAACGAAGCTGGCATTGGGAACCCTCCCCACCAGCGTTGTGACTTGCCAACGTTAATAGGTAGGTAGTGCTCTGCAGATGGTCTTTTGTGGTTATGTGGCTCACCAAAACTTAAGTGAACTGGCTTCTATTCCTATGTGATAACTAGCTTCTGAAAGTGCTTTTTCATCTGCCAAGCTTAAAATATGAGCTTGTTTAGAGTTAGATTCTTTTTGTCAATCCTTTTGGGGAGAGTAAGAAGAAAGAAAGGGGTGGCAGGACGGTGCTGCCTTATCAAAACCTTTCTTACGAGGATGGGATTCACTCTGGCTTTTGATGGAAAGTCTCAGTTCAATAGGGAATTTGTTTTTTAAGTAGGAGGAAGAGCTAGTACTGCCCTATCTGCCTAATACTGTGGTGTAGGATACATTCAGAGAAGCTCTGGCTTTGAACCATCGTATTCGGAGCAGAAACTTGCATCTCAGGCTTTTACATTCTGGCAAAGGGTTTGTCTACCCAGTCATTTCCCAGGGTGATAATCTTTCTACCTAGTACTTCCAAACATTTCCTCCAACCTGGACTAGGGAAAACCATTATTTTTGCAAAGCTTTGATAGATAGGAAAATAAGTTCTTCCTTGGCTTTATTGAAAATCAGGGTATAAGTGTCTGAAGCACTGGTAGTTCTCACTGGAGATGGAATCTGAAGGAGTGGCAGATGGTCAGCAGCCCAGGGAAATCAAACCCTAGGTATTTGAAGCTGGGCACCTAATCACTCAGAGTCACCGCTAACTTGAGGAATTCACAAATTTTAGCCTTAATCTTGCTGTGCTTCAGACCCCATATGCAAAATGAAAGGACTTATGCCCTACTATCTAAGAGGGGTGCAAGTCTAGTCTAGTGGAAGGTGTCCCTGCCCATGGCAGGGGGGTTGGAACTAGATGGTCTTTAAGGCCCCTTCCAACCCAAACCATTCTGTGATTCTAGGGGAGATCATCAGTACTGCAAGAGGTGCCTCCACTTAACAGACATTCTATACTGAGGAAGTTTCTGGAAGAGCTCATGAGAAAATAGATAATTTCTTATTTAGTGCAGCTTTTGGATAAAATGCAGTGAGTATGGTGTGACAGGGCTGGCAAGGTTCACACATGAGCTGAACGATGCCCAGTTGTGAATGTTGCTCTCTTGAGAACATTACCCTACGGGAAGAAACTCCTGAGTACTGATATTCAGCAACAGTAGAAAGGGGGTGGCCCCGCAGGCCACCCCACAGGGATGGGGTCAGTCTTGCAGAGGTGCCGTGAAAATCTAAACTGTGATCCCCCCATGTTTCTCTCAGGATGCAGATCAACTGGACCTTTTCTTAGCACACGTCTGCCGCTCCTACCAAGGGTTGCTAGGGAAATTAGCCATAATTTTACAGATTTGGTTTGGAACAAAGTGGTTTTGCTACCAGGAAGCTCATTATTTCTGTAGTGGAATGAAAATGGAAAGACTTCAAAACTATTTTAATACGTTTTTTCTATGTAATAATCTCTGTATGATATAAAATGATGGTTGTTCTGATTTAAGTATTGACAGCTATTACCTCTGAATGCAGTTCTTTAAATACCAGGAAATACCCAGTTAAATCAGCTTCTGTAACATACCTAACTCCTACGCAGCCCGCTAACCTATTACTTTGTTAGGGTCTACGCCTCTCCGGTGCTGTTAGCACAGCTGACCTCATGCAGCAAAAATTGTATGGGCAAAAAATTTCTAAATACTCTCCTGCTTGGTTCAAAGTTTAAAATTTTACTTTGAAAAGTAGAAATGCTATTTTGAAAACTATTCTCTCTGTTGTTTCTATTAATTGTTTCCATAGCAGAGCTGAAAAGCTATTACAGCTGTGTTTTGGGTGGTCTATTGTACACCACTGTTGGTTTTGATTATTACATTCAACACCCTCTTGGTATGTGTTTCACTGTCCCACTGTCTCCACAAATAAGGAGTGGTGCTGCCTCCACTTGTCCTTTGTGCAACTGCTCTGTGGTTACAAAGTGGGAAATCTAACTTCTGTGCCCTCTTCTGCTTAAGGGGTTCACATACATGGGTTCCTAGGAGTGTGCCCTAAACACTAGGTTGTTTAAGAGGGCGTTGCTCTGCCCTTCCTTCAGGAAAAGTCCAGGAACCAAATGTAGAACATAGAAGAGGGAGCATAATTCAATGTCCAAACGATAAGGACAGCTGCCTGAGGCGAGGACACCAGGTTTCTGCTGGTTTGACTCTCTGTTTTATGTTGGACAATCATCAGATAAAAAAACCCGAAACCCAAGGAGAATAGAAAGATAGAGGCTTTGAGCAACCTGGTCTAGTGGAAGGTGTCCCTGCCCATGGCAGGGGGGTTGGAACTCGATGGTCTTTAAGGTCCCTTCCAACCCAAGCCATACTGTAATTCTGTAGATGTAGGCTAAGGTATTGCTTACCTGATTTTTAACCATGCTCTTATAAAGACCTTATGCTAATGTCAGTCAGACAATACATAGTGCATTTGCCTGAAATATACTGTGCAGTGCAATGGAGACTGACTTTCCATAGCATGTGTTTAAATGTCTGCATTTGGACGTTGCTCCAGAAGATGTGATTTGTTAAAGGTTCATAGCTCTCAGAACAGAATTATGAGTAGTTTAAGTACAGACTGTTGTCTCTAAGATACACACATCATTTGCTGCAGAAGACGGGAAAATAAAAGTGCTTTCTTGGACCCGGTATTGTGAAAATAAGTGAGTGTGTGTGTAAAATCAGTGATTACCTGTATAAAATGGCAGCTGTAAATACAGTGCATCTGAGCTGACGAGCAGAACACATCTTGTCCAATACAGCAGCTAGTGAGGGTCAGAGAAACAAAAACTGGACTGTGGGCTGTCTTCTCCCACTTTGCATTTGTACAGCATTTGACCTTCTGCAGCTGAAGCAGAACCTTGTAGCCTAGACATAAAAAACATCCCCGAGAAACCTGCACCTTGACGTGGGCTTAGGACAGCTGAGACACGTGTATCTGGAATCACAAGTAACTGGTGCCTTACGTTAGCCAACAGCCTTCTTACGCAATAGATTTTTCTTTAACTCTGTGGCCTCATGTGGTTTTAATTATTTGATGTAAGTGTTCCTGTTTTGCTTTGGTTTTCTTTGTCCAGTTTTCACCAGGAATAGGAAATCTGTAAAGGCAGGATTTTAACCTCAAATCATTATTCAAAACTTTAGATGCTTGTCTGAAACTCATCTGAGCTTTCTGCATGTGTGCCTCCAGGTTTGTTCTGGCAATATCATTGAATGTTCTTTCTTGTACACAAGGTCTGCAATCCTTGGTTTAAGGTGATGTCATGATAAAAGTAAAAACAAAATAAAAATTCAGGACAGTACTTGAGCATTATTTAAAGGAATTAAAATCAAGATAAATTCTTAATTAGGAAAAGTGTACAAGATGAGGCACAACAGCCTTTTATATCCTGAAAAAAATCACTGAGCTTTTGTATTCATGAGAAACAGCATTCTGTAACCTACTTGGCTTAACGGTAGAACAGGAGTTGGTAGAGCACCTGTTTGGACATAACTCCGGGATGAATGGGGATGACTACAAGCCACACAGATCATGTTGTGAACACCATTGCCTCCTCTTTTTCCTCTGAATATATCCAAGTCTTGAATACATATTTCAAGGAACTGTGACCTGAGTTCAGATGATTGATCGCAGCAGCAGTAGAGTAAACTTTCAGTGTATCTTCACATCGACAGTGAACCTGATATCAAACTTTAACCTGCAGCACTTTGCTTTCCTATAAAATAAAAATATTCTGTCCTAAATCACTGCCTTTTCAAAAACACAAACAAAACCCCAAAATGCCAACCCTTTTTGACTGGTACACTGATTTCCATCTAATTCCAAGTTTCTTATCGTTCTGATTTCCCATGCACTCCCTCTTACCTTTCCAGATCTCCCATGAAACCCTGGCAGAGTATCAGCAGCTCTGTTAGTTTCTTCTGGGCTGTCTGCCATTACCATTTTTTATGTACTTCAGGGTTTCTGCGGGGTGGATGATGCACAGTGCATCATTGGACTGCTGGGACCAAACAAGGTTCGTGTGCTGCAGCTTCCCCCAGCATTTTGCCAGAAGTGCCGAGACCTGTCAAGGGGCTCAAGAAAGATCAGTGAATGTTGGTGAGGGATGGAGGAACAGGGCTGAAACAGAGTAGATGTTGTGTAGGAGGAGAGCTCTAAAAACAGTGTCAGGGGAAGAGTTAGTAGGTGTTTCAGAAATATCTGAAATTGAAGGGAAGATAGAAAAATTCGGGTTCAGGGTAAGATACAAGGCATGGGCTATTGGGGGGGAATGAAAACTGGGAGTTGAATGGAATGGAGGAAAAAGAAAAAAGTGAGTTGGGAATTGGGAGAATGGTGACTGCAGGGAAGGATGATGGCGAAGAGGAAGCTTTATTAGGGTTTAGTAGAATAAGCATCTTTGTGCCTTTGGCTGAACTGAGCCTTTGTGAAATAGCCCGTCCCTAACTGCGGTCCATCGCTGTACAAGGCTATTAGTGTTATCCAATGTATGACGAGGATTATGTCCACACTGCAGGACAGGTGCGTTCAGCATCCCACAGGTGAGCCTTACAGTGATGCCCTAACCCTGTGCTGGGAAGACAACGGGTGTGCTGTCTGCCCCTTTCACCTCATTCCCAGCAGAAGATGACCTGGTTGCATGAACTGCCACTTTAGAGAAATCTGTTTGGATGAGTGGGCAATTGGTGCCACAAGACACACTGGAGAGTGTATCTGCCTTGGTATGCACTGCCAGATTCCACTGATCTGATGCTCTTACCATATGTGCAGGAATGGCAGAATATGATTTGAGCACAATATGCCTATGGAAATGCCTTTCTGATATTAGCAATAAATGATGTCAAGCTGTATGCTTGATATATGCTCCCAGTTTCTTACAGGAAACATCATTAACTTGGAGTTTAGGTTGTTAAACTTCATTCAGCACCCTCATATACTGTAGAAATCTAAGAATTACCTAATACAGTCCCTCAGCTGACTAGCCCAGCCTCCCACCTCAGTCTCACCTTTTGCCTCTTTGTCTCAATGAGCACCCTCTTTGAAGAAAGGTTATGGGAGGTGCATGAAGATATGTGAAAACAAAAATTTTGGCAGAGGGGTCTTTCCTTTTTCTATTATGCCCTCATTGCAAGACTCTGAGACTGTAAGGCCAAGTGTAATCTATGTCTTAATAAAAGCTTGCATTTTCCCTGAAGTGGCAGGTGCCTGCTTTTGCTTTAAACAAGAAATACTGGAAGATTTTCCCAGTGTGAGTCCATCTGATTGTTTTGAATCAAGGAAATTAATGTGAATTTGAATTTTAGAGTTTCCAAAGTGGCAAAGGCTTAAAACTGTGCCACAGTGAATATAGTTACAATTAAAACCTTCTGGGAGGTGTGAAAGAGGTGACAGCAGTAAACATACAAAAATTAGTCTGGACAGGTGTTCAGCAAGGGAACGTTATTTTTAAATGTTTCCTCTGTACCAGTTAATAAAAATGAAGCTTAAGTATGGAACACTTCAAAAAACTATTATTGCCTTTGACTCATTTGCAATCAAATGTGCTCCCTCAAACTACATGAGAAAGCCTGCTGGGCAGAATGGAGGTGGGACTGCAGATCATGTACAAACTACCCGCCACCTACCTTGCACAGGGAATGGTAGCAGAAGGAGGCAAGCCATTGACATGTCCCTCCATACACTTGACTCCATGTACAGATCATGTTCGCATCCTGACACCCCATCCCATTGTGCTCTTTTATTAGTCCACTGGAAAAAAAAAAAAAAAGAGCTTAGATATGGCGGGCAATAGTTTGGTCTGTCCCATAATGCAAAGAAGTTCAGGAAATCTAAACTCAGTTCATCAAAATGTAAAATGAGTGGATTTAAATGCGTTTTTTTTTTAATGGCAAATTTCAGTGTAGACCTAACCAAAGGCATGCAAACACCTCCTTTGTTTTGATCTCTACGTAACACATACTACTAACTGGGGTGTGATTATAATGTATGTATATACATGCAGTACAAAGACTGTATGAAGGCTTAAGAAAATTTTCAGTGCTCATGCTGTTAATGTAAAACAGCCCTGTAATTGTCCTGATTATGTTCATAATTCTTTCATTTATCCTTCCCCCCAAATCTTAAGATTTTAAGTTTAAAAATGCAAAACCTAGAGTGTTGGGAGTTAGAATTGTAATGCCTGAACTCAGTCCAGAATTTCGTATCACATTAAGGATGAGGTGGTTTTAAAATAATTGGCATTGCTGTGCTACCCTTTCTAGCTAAGACACAGGAAGGTTGGACTGCAGGTCCTGTGGTAATTTTACTTGCTTTTTGCTTTTGCAAATTAACACAAATGTCTTGCTGGTTAATTTAAAGCCCTTTATGTTCCCTCCAAAATGTCTATCTTCACTGGATTCACATCTGTAGTTTTATTTAATATGAACCAGATGTTGAAATCCAGGCAATATTTATTAGGACGCTTGCACTGAAGAAGGCTTGCTACAGACAATGTGTTGTGCCAGCTCTCTGGGTAGAGTGTCAGGCAGAAGTAAAGTATGCTGGAGGTTTTTTCTGTTTCTCTAATTAGAAACAAGCTTTCTAATCAATAACCTTCAAACTTCACGGGTAAAGAGATGCGGACAAATGTACATAGAACTCCACAAGCTGTTGTACTTCATGCACAAAACGTGCTGCCATTAAAACTGCAGGGCCGTTCACCAGGATGAACGGGCATGCGTGGCTGCAGAATCTGTGCGGTGGGCCGGTGCTGGGAAGGCAACAGAGAGCAGAATGCACTCTTCCAATCAAAAAGCGAAGCTGGCGATGAGAGCAGAAGCTGGGAGATGCAGCTGCTGCCATGGAGCAGCTGGTTGGTGGTGTCCTGTCTCCGCGAGAGGCAGCAGCTCCTGATGTGGGCTGAGTTACAAGTCAGAGGGAGCTCAGACCTGCTGCTTCTCCAGAGGTCTCAGCATCTTCCCGTGCTCTCTGCAATATGTGCACGTTGGACATGTTTAAGATGCGTCTGGTGTGTTTTAAATAGTGAATTAGATACGCGGTCACTTTTTCAGTCACTGATTGGATATAGGTCACTCAGTGTCATTCCTGGAAGGTGTGAGATGTAGAAGGAATACAGTCTATCACGCAGAGAAAGATTTATTCAGTATATGTTTTTCTTAGACTTTATTTTTCTGTGCAAAATCGTTATTCGCTAAAAGGAGAGGCACAGCCAGTCTTTCGCCCTCATGAGCTGGAACATTTTGCTCTTGCAGCATAATCAGATTTTCCAAGCAAAACTCCTGGTTATTTCAGTCACATTTATGCAGCCGTACAAGGCCTTGGCAAAATTCAAGCACTGCAGAGCATGGTAACATTTCAAAGTATAAAATTTAAATCAATAACATATACTTAAATTTTAAAGGCCAAATTAAAAAAATATACCGTGTCTACAAAACATGCATACAGGTAACTGATTGCATTTTTCATGTATTTAGTGTACAGTCTACAGTCGTGTAGAGAGTACCTGCAACAGTGATATCCAGAATCCCAATGGATCGTATTCAGCGTGCTTTCATTTCCTGGCAAGTTTTGGCTTGTGTTTTGCAAGTGGAAAGGTTTAAGCTTAAGATCAAATCTTCAGAAAGAATGGAGAATGAGTTAGAAACGTGAAATAGAAGACTCTAGAAAAATCTCAGTAGGAAATAATATTCTCAAACATACATTTCTTTCTGCTATTGGATGGGAGTTGGTGTTAAGAGAATTGAATAAATGAGACAAGAGTGGCACTGCATATTTTGTAGTAAGGCATAACTGTTGGTTCAGAGCAACAAGGTGAATGCAATGTAGGCTTTAGTGGGAGCATGATTCAGTTACATGACAAAGACCTAATTACAAGATCCAAATTAATCCCACATTGGTACCAGGCACAGAATCTCTCTGTGCATCGTTCCCTTTCACACCAGACCTCCGTTCCATCCATCGTTTTGCTTAGTATGTCTGTCTGTGCTGTGCAAGATCCAAATACACATCCATAAGCTATAATTTTCTGAGGTATAACTAAATTTCTGCCACTGACTTCCTCAATCGTTCATCTCTCTCTTACCTTCCCCACCTGTAAAATGGGGAGGGAGACCCGTATGCACGAAGTTGCACAGTTTTGTCGTAGGTCTTATCACCACAGTGTCTCTGTGAATGTTTATAAAGTGCTTTGAAGATGAAAATTGCCAAAGAAGTGCTAGGAATCATTATTATAAGTTAATGAATAAATTTCAACATGTATTTGATTGCCAGGTAATTCAGGAGGGAATCACCAACCCTTCCCTCTTTTCGAAGAAGAAAAGTTGACAGTCAGCTAGTTGCTAATTAGCACTCAACTGAAATGCCTCCAAAGCTGAGTGCTCCCAGTTGAGTCCTTTAAAAAGTAAGCTTTCAACTAATTGAAATATGCTGAAAGTTGAGCAGAGGGTGAGGTGTGTAACAGGTAAATCAGTATGGTGGAGTTGGGGATGTATAGGGAGTATTAAGCTTCTCCAGGTAGGGACTAGAACTTTTTGGGGGAAACACTAGCCAGAATGAGCATCTCTTTTTCGTATTCACACATCTGTTGCCTTTCTCAGGCCCAGTCTGTAATCTGTCACAGGCAGGCTACGTTGCCATGTATTTGTGAGCCCAAGTTAGGGAGGAAGGGTTCCTTAAGGAGTGTGTTGAAGTCTGGTGTTGCTTATTTCTTCCTGTGTTGAGGGGTGGTTATAATGATCCTTGGTTTGCACTGAGATAGACTTGAGAAATTTTGAGTAACGCGCTGCTTAGTATGTTAGAGCTGAGCAACTGTGCTACCTGCATTTAATTCATATTTAGCTCGTCTCTAAGGGAAAGCGTTGTGTCAGAAGGGGGCTGGGATTCTGCTAGTCCTTTCCTCTCTGCCGGCCTGCCTGCTTTTTCGCTGGAGGGTCAGTCTCCCACACCACAGCCTGCTCCTGGAGCCTCCCCCACCACTTCTTTGGATTTTGTTTTTGGCTGCCTGCCAGGGCTGTAAACCGCAGTTCAGTCTTCTCTGCTGCTGAAGGCTGTTTTCTTCCTCAGCCGCTGGGAGATGGCTGCAAGAGGCAAATGACAGGAATTTCATCCCGTCCTTTTCCCTGCTTGACTGCTCTGGATTCACCATCCTCAGTATCAGCTCTTCAAGCTTTCTGCAGGGAAAACACACTCAGCTAAACTTGTCGAGCACTTTGGGTGAGGAATCTTGGTTGCTTCAAACAGCACTTGCCAGCGTCAGCCTCCAGTGATAATCCCCCCCAAACTTCAGCAGCGTATATGGGGGCAGGGGGAGGAGGGAAAAATGCGTAGGGTGAGAAACTACCGAGGCAGATTATTTAGAAATGATTCATGGAAAAGGAACTCTCTGCTCCGAAAGGGGCTACAGGCCAGTATGGATGATAGGAAGGAAAGTGGGAGAAATGAACATGGAAACAAGAGGAGGGTGTGTGTGTGTGTAACGCAACAGGACAGAAGTGTTCTTGAAGCTGCTGGATACTGGAAAGCAGCCTGTGGTGTCCTCAGACACCAGCAGCAAAACCAAGGTGTGTAAAATCTCTCTGGTGTTTTACTAGCCCGGAAGATGGTCTGGTTCTGTCAATGGGCAGGTATTCTTTGGTGTCCTGAAGCTATTGCAGCCCAGGGAAGCTCACCTGGATGTCAAGGGCTGAATATTTCACACCTGGGGTCTCATCTTCTGCTCCCAGCACCCGATGGAGCTATTTCCCTTGACAAGTCCTCTCTGGCATGGTCGTGATGTGCTTTGTAGGCACAGTGCCCATGTGTGATGCAGGGTGGGTGGATGCCTCCCTCCCAAGCACGCTCTCCACTCAGGGTGCCACACCAACAGCATAATGAGGAGAAAATGAAGCCTCTAGATCTTAAAGCCTAAGCCCTTTGTGAGCTGAACAGCCAGGCTTTGCAGCTGAGGGCTCCTACAGACCGGCATCCCCTCTGCATTAGGCACAAAGGGAGGATGCTTCAAAAACATTGAATGGTGGTTTGCCTTAGCTTAATGGGAGAGATGGGAAGTCAGTTTGCCTGCTGTATCTTGGTATGTTTAGAGGGCCCATCACTATAACACCAGATACAATTTCACAGAATCACTATGGTTGGAAAAGACCTGTAAGGTCATCTAGTCCAACCATCAACCCTACACTACCATACCCACTAGACCATTTCTGCACGTTCCTTAAGCACCTCCAGGGATGGTGACCCCACCCCTTCCCTGGGCAGCCTGTTCCAAGGCCTGACCACTCTTTCAGTGAAGAAGTTCTTCCTAATATCTAATCTAAATCTCCCCTGACGCAACTTGAGGCCATTTCCTCTTGTCCTATCACCAGTTACTTAGAAGCACAGACCAGCACCCGCCTCCCTACAACCTCAAGTTTGCCTCATGTTTTCTTCCCCAGCTCTGCCTGCTGCAGGTGCTGTGCATGTACTGTATTGGTAAAGCAGACAGCCTGCTTGGTCAGAGATGGGCGGGCTCCTCCAAGACGGCGTTCAGCTGAGCATTCATAAGGTTCCAAGACAAAATGTAATATCTGCGTTGATTGCGGTCACAGACGGTGTGTACAGTGCAGAACTAACAAATATTTAAAATCCCTTTCGTGTTACCATCTATTCAGAGGTACTTCTAGCATCCTTGGTGTGTGCTGCAGCTGTAACTCCAATTTACTAGCATTAAATAGGTGAAGAGAATTCTTATAATTGTCATATGTAATTTATGCAAGGTAGGTTTGAGTTTGCAAAAAGCCTGAAGCATTTAAAAGATGTGAAACCTTGCTGCACTGTAAACTCTGAAACACAGTGGTTTCAGTGGGCCCCAGTTACAGATTTTTAAAAAAAAAACTGTCTGATAAAAATAATCATGTCATTTATTAATGAAAGAAAAGGACAACTATCACGATCAAAAAAAAAAAAAAAAGAAGAATCGTCTACATGGAAGGAGCCTAGAAGTGTATATTGAGCCCAGCAAATATTTTTAACAATGGATTAAACAGGTTTATTTAGTTTCCTGGCCACAAATTGTCTGTGAAAGGACAGTGTTTTCTGGAAGACGTTTTTTATTTCAATATATTAATATTTAATGCAAACAAATTACAGCTTCTAGATTTCTTATAAATTGCAAGCATCTGGTACACTCTATTCTACAGCTGTAGAAGTGAATGGCAGTATTAAGTTCTGAAACCTGTAAAAAGCCTGTGTCTGAGCTCACCGACTGAGGGTGTGTTACAGATGATGGGGTCTGGCTGGTGGTTCTTCACTGTGCATCCCAACTTTTGATAATCAAATTTCATTTAGTCGCTGATGAGCATCCATAGGAAAGAGTTTTGTTCTTTCACCTAAGGTCACTCCGTCAGAGGTCTTCAGTGCTATCAGGCTTTTGTAGAAACACAGGACAGTTTCAGAAGGTAGTTTTTTTATTTTCTTCAAGAAGTTCATGCTTACTTAATATTCTTAGAAATCTCTTTTCAAGTACCTCTAGTTTTTAGCTCTTCATTTGCTGTGTATCTTCAAGATCAGCCTCTCCTCTCCTGTCTTCTCAAGAGCTACAAACCACCTTAAATGTATCCTCATAAACCTGATGACTGACAGAGACTGAACAGTCAACTCATACCAGGGATAAACACAGCAATTACACCTATTTACAGCTGTATCTCTTTTCTGCATTATTATTATTACTAAGTGGTTATTAAAAATAGTGCAGCCTTCAGAGCTGCTTCGATTGTCAGCGTGGCAAAGCGAGGACCCTGCCTGGGGTGCGCGTGGCGCTTTGGGCAGCGCTGTGTCATGGGGCTGCCGATGCTGCTGGCGTGGCGTGGCAGCGGGCGGCGTGGGTGCCCCCACGGTGCAGCCTGCGCTGCACCCCTCTGCCAGGGGCGCCGGTAATATTCATGACCGGAAGGCAGCACCCAACCACTTGTGACAGCGTAAACAGCAGAGGCAGATGAACAAACCACCCCGGCTCATCCCTTCTCGCTGCCTGCTTGCATCCTGGAGGAAGTTTCTGCGGTGGGGTTTGGTCCATCTATCGTAGTGCCTCTCAGCTACTTGTAGGCACTGCGGGTTTCATGCTGGTGGGTGCAGAGGAAGAGGACCTGCACCCTTCTGCTCCACCAAACCCACCCTTCTCCCTGAAATGAAGAGAAATTGTCCTCCAGAGCTGTCAGAGCCCTTGACTTGCGTGGGTCCTTCTGTTTCTGCCCAGGAGAGGGCAATCCGGCACCCAGACATCAGCCAGCTCAGCACACTGTGTCTTGAGGCTCCTTGGGGTGTCGGGGGGCCTGTGTGGTTAGTGCCTGGCCAGATGGACACAAATCATGGCTCTGTCTCTGCCGGTGGGGTCTGACAGCGCCCTTCTCTTACCCAATTCCCCTTCCTTGGTGGGGATTGTGGGTGCGTGTGGTGGTCCCTGTCGCTCTGCTGTGCTGCCTCCTTTCAGGGCTGGGTGAGCCGATGCGGAGAGTTGAGGTAACCCAGGGGTGCTGCAGCCCTCCCTTTGCGGGCTGTGAGCAGCAGGGTAAAGCTCTCCGCTCAGCGTCATGGCAGGGATCACAAGTGTGTACACCCGTGTAAATGCAACTCTGCACACACCGTTTTCTCATCTGTTTGTAGCAGTGTACACACAGGCACATAAATACACCCATTTTCAGATTTGGAAAGGCTAACTGGTCGTTTTTCCTTGTTTTCCTCTACCTCTTTTTTCCTCTCCTCACATTAAACTAATTTTCCAGATTAAGGAATTTATTGATTGTCCCAAATCTTGGGCCAGATGTTTGCCTTTCACCCCAGAGCCGCTTGGGGTAGCAGCTTGATTCCAGCGGTGCGGGGGTTTGGAGCAGCCCAGGCAGCGGGTCTGGCTGCACGCCCTCTAACCGTCACTCCCGGAGAGCACAGGAAACTTTAAAGGCTGTAGATCCGAGTGGGAATTGAGATGACACTGTCAGGATCCCTGTAACTTTATTTTCCTTTGATTCTGCCTCCTGTTTTACTGTTCCGCGCATCACGCTGGTCTAGATGATAACAGGCAACTAGAAGTGCTGCTGGAGCCCGTAATTAGCAGGTTCCTACCCTGGGACTCGCTTCTTGCCGGTGGGCTGTAGGTGTGCGATAATTTGCTAGTTAATCAATGGGAATTATTAAAACATCACTGCATATTTTTGCTTTGCGCTACACCCATACACCAGGGGTCTTTTATATGGAATGTGGGGGGAGCATCTGGGGTTCCTGACCATGGAAGCAAATCCTACTCCTCATTCCCTTTCAGTACTTGAGTTTGTGGCGGTATTTTTGTTTTGATTTAAAGCAACCTCTTCCTCTCCCCCCACCCCAGCCAAAATGAAAAATGTTAATGTTATTGCCATGTTTAACTTCCTGAAACAGTGAATTGTAGCCTAATCGAAAAGTCCTTAAAACAAATACAGCTCTCAAGCTATGCAAAATTCCACCATTTTAATCACAAAAAGCAGCGTGTCCCTACTTGGGCAAACATGGTTTACTTTGGATTTGCTTTGCAAACAAAGTAAAAATCACAGTTTGGTGTGTTGATGGGTTGATTTTTTTTGACGTTTGTTTAAGTAGGTGGTCCTTCAGCCATAAAAATGTGTCTGTTGGTGCTGTAACTGTAATTTTCCTGGCCAGTTTGGTTTTAGCCTTTAGGGTAGACCTGCTGGGAACTGAGTACAAGGTAGACCCAGGGAAGTTTTCTCCAAGGCAGGTGGCCATGTTAGAAGCTTGTGCGGCCAGTGAGCCCTGGCAGAGGACTGGCACTGTCACTGCAGCGCTGTTGAGCCAGACGTTGTACGTGCTACTTATTAAACTCGGCACCTCCTGTGATGGCACTGGGGCGACAGCGTAGTGTTGCTACGTAGCTGGGGCGCTTTACAAAAGAGAAGTGAAATACTCTGTGTATTATCCGTTGGCTCTGTGTTCAGTGACAGAAGCTGTGGGAAGTCTATGAAACAGCTCGATACCTTGCTTCTTATGGAAACTGTCATTCCGCGGGAGCATACAGAGATAGTTCTGCTAACCAGCGACTGGTACGTCAAAGACAAATTGTGATCCAGACCAGCGGTCACTGGAATAAAATGATGAACTTTTATCTTTTATCCTGAAAGGAGACCTCCGATTTTCCAGATTTAGCCAAATGCCAGTGAAAACTAGAATTTTTGAAATCTGTCTTTATTCCTACCTTCCGTCGGATGCCAGTTGGGTTTTTGGCAGTGGGTGAAGCCGTCTCACGCTCGGATATTTTTCGGGATTATTACATAAATGCAGAACACGGAACGGCGCGTGCCTCGATTTCCCCGTCTGTGAGGCGGGCGGTCCTGCGAAGCGCCCGGCTGAGAACCGCTGCCACTGCAGCTGATTGTTATCCTCTTAATCATATTAGTTAACCTTGTGCTCCCCATGCAGCACATGAGCCCATTTTGGTTCCTCTGTATTTTGAGGACTTTTCGTTCACGTGGTATCCGCTCCCAGCACTTTCCTGCCAGTAGGATTCACCAGACAAAGTTCATCCCTCACCTCCCAAGGGTGATTACCTCCCCTTCTCCCTCGGACACCCCCGGTTTTAGGTGTCTCTCATTTGCAACGGACCCCAGGCACTGCTGGGTTCGTGCACAGGAACGGTCCCGGGGACAGGGACCAGCCCCCTACCTTGCTGCCGCCACCTTTAAGCCGCTTTTAAAGCGATCCGTTTGTTTATCCCCAACCCCCCCCACCCCCGGGAGGGGGCTGCCAGCCAAGCCGGGGGGTCGCTCTCCCGCCGGGCTCTTTGTGCTCTCCCTTTTGCCGGGAGGTTCCCGCTGTTCCCGTTCCCATCGCCCGCGCTCCATTGTGCGGAGCG
>NW_010227982.1:695-3895 GCF_000690775.1 Eurypyga helias | reverse complement strand
CTCTTCTTCGCGAGGCAAGCGTTCGGGGCGGTGTCACTGCTCTAAGTTAGTACTGTTGTTGAATTACTGCGTCGTTGCGCTGGCGTTGCTGCTCAGAGACCCATAGTTCCGGGGTGTAACTGCTTCCTGTTATCCCGCTGAAATCTGACTGAGGCTCCTGATTCACGTTCCCCACAGGATTCAGTGATCCCATCCCTCCCCTCCACCCGGCTGAGTTAGAACCCCTCGCTACTGAGCTTCATAGCCAGGCACCTGAATGGAAACACAAGTTGATGGTGGCCCGAGGTGATACGTGTGGCCGAGGAGCGGGCATCCCTTTTTGTTTTGCCACAGCTGTGAGGATGGTAACCTTCAGCGGGCCTTGTAGCTGGGATTTAAATTATATTTCCTCAAATAATCAGTTTTGTTGAGTTAGAGCCTAATCTGAGGTCTTTCACAGCTTTAGCATTTAAGGAGTATAATGCTTTAATATGCGTCTCGAGTGTAGGCTGACGGACTTTGCCAGGAAGAAGTTCTTTTAGGAAAGACACTGTATGGCTCCAGAATGCCTCTAAAGGTTATTCTTAAGTTACTAGAATCTGAAAAAGAAATGATCACAACTCTTGATATTTCACGCTAGAAACTTCAGTCAGAACAACATAAATGGTATTACATACTTGGCTTGTGCTTGGTAGCAGTTGCCACACTTATGAAAACTATAACAGAATGAGATCCAAGCTTTTATTTTAAAGTAGTATGTTCATCTTATGTCATGCCTGTTTTGCAGGTATTTGTGGGGTTAAAAGATTTGAACTGCAGCTGAATAAAACTAGGGCTGAAAACTGAAGGATGGCAGCAAATCCTTCAGGACAAGGTAGGTGTTAATCTAAATATTCAAGGGGAAAGACTATGTGCATAATGTCAGTGAAGAAGTCACCAAAACAATGAGTTTATTTTATAGATAGAGGAAAAAGATGAGAATCAGGAGGGTGGAGCTGAAAGTAGCAGAATGTGAGCAAGCCTTCTGGGAGAAGAAACACACAATTAATGGTTGAAAAAGACCCCTGATGGCTAGGGAGCTCTGAATTACCGTGCATCATTTCATGCTTGGCTTAGGAAGTACCTATCATGTCTGTGGTTATTTCCTGAAGCACGTTTCAGGCACTTGGCATTGAACACGACTTGCAGCTCTTGTGTCAGGAAACAGCCGGAAGGCCAGTATATTCCATGTTGTGATGGGAGCAGCAAGACCCAGGCAGTAATAGCTGTCAGATAGATAGTAAGTAGCCAGGCCTAGGTGGAATACCCAAATAAAATCGTAATAGTAATGCCAGTGAAATGTTTCTCTGCATGATGATGCATCTAAATTGCACCCATAAAATCATTCAAGACATGGAATGGCCTATCTATGTAGCTGAGGCATGTGGATTGGAGAGAGCTGAGGGTCTGGGGTGGTGGTGGTGGGGGGTCACAGGATGATTTGAGGAAGGATCTTAAATCGCCATCTAGAGGTGGTTTGTGGAAATCGTAGTGGAGCTCTGAGGCTTGTTTTGACTGTGCAGGGCCAGTGCAGTTGGCAGATCCTCTGGTCTTGACTAACCAAGTGGCTTTTGCTACATGTGTGTCCCAGTGTTTCCCTGCAATGCATCAGGACCCATCAGTGAACAGAGCACATTGCTTCTCGTTGTCTGGCAGCTGGTTGTATAGAGGAGCTTCTTCAGCCCGTGTCACTTCTCCCCTGGTGACATCCCAAAATCCTGGCCTTCTGTCTAGTCCGTGATCACTTCCAGGATTCCTGGGTGACTGGGGTTTCCTGTGCAGGATCGTTGTGTGATCAGGGCAATCACGTACTCCATGTAGCATCAGTGGCATGATGTGTAGAAGAGACTCTGCCTTCGAACATCCAGCCCAGCACTGGTAGTCGAGGTGCCAGGAGGAGCTGTGCTTCAGTCCCAACCACTTCTGAGGCAGATCAAATTCCCTCATAAGCTGCCAGAATTTCTTTTTCAGTTGGAGTGTACCGGGCATCAGATCCTCTGTATCCCTGGCTCAAAAATCCTAGGGGTTGACCTCAGGTCTCCCCTGGTTCTTTCTGCCAGAGACTCCAGGTAGGGCCATTTTCCCCAGCTGCGGTGTAGAGCACATTCTTTACCTCTGGCCCTGTCTGGACTGGTCTGAGGGCTACTGCATGCACGAGCTCCTGCTTCATCTGTTCAAAGGTTTGTCGCTGCTCAGGGTGCCACTTGAAATGGTTTTTCTTACAAGTCACTTCATAGGGAGGGCGGACAATTTGGCTGTAATTTGGAATATGCATCTGCCAGAAACCTACAACACCTAGGGAAGCTTGTGTTTCCTTTTTCCATGCCGAGGATGCACGGAGCATCTGAACCAGTCACAATGGGGTGCTTTTGCCACTCCTTCCCAGTCAGGCTTATTTCAGCCTCCAACACACTCAGTTGTTGAGATCTCTCAGTCACACCAGAAATACTGATTGGCTGTATCCTTCTATAACTTGTGTCATGAGAGAACACTGTGCACCTGTGTCAACTGGAGCTCTGTACTCCTGCAGCTCTGATGTGCCAGGCCATTGAATCCACACAGTCGAGTAAACACGGTTGTCCCTTTCCTACACCTAGCTGGAGGCAGGGCACCTCTAAAACTGACATGATTCACAATCAGTCATGTCTTGGAGGAACGGATTATTGCTGCAGTCCAGTTTGGATATGGGAGCAACAATTTTTCTGGAAGAATCCCCACTGGTGAATTTTTTCCCTTTTATTTCACATACTTGTTCCTCTAAATGTGAGGGAGGTTTTCCATCCTCTTCCTCCTGTGCTCTCTGTGATCATGTAGGTAAAACCATAGGGTATGCCGTGATGCCTTTTATATTTCTTACTTGGAGCAGAGGAACGCTTACTCCCAATTACTGAGATACTGGCTTATGCAGGTGGGCAGCAGAACATCTCCTTTCTGAATTGTTTAAACTCCTGGGCAGTTTCTCAGCTGTTATGTCTGGCAGTTTCGCTGCAGCCAAGACACGGGCCTGTATGGAGGAAGAAACAGTGTCCTCATATTTCCAGAGTTGTTGAACCCCCTCATCCACTGTCTGTTCCAGATTCCTTTGCCAAGTCAGTACTGAGAAAACACTGGCTAACAAGGATGGTCCATTCTGCATTCATTTCCTCCACATGGGTCCTGTACATTTAACTTCATATGGTCTA
>NW_010227982.1:0-500 GCF_000690775.1 Eurypyga helias | reverse complement strand
TAGCAAGTGCCCCCCAACTGTCTGGCTTCTCTACCCTCTAATTCAGTGCTACTGGCCCTGTTATCCCAGCAGTGGAGCAGCCAGGTCACAATATGTTCACCTTGATGGCCAAAGTCTCTCTGGATATCCCAGAGCTGCCTCATGGATAAAGATTGAGTGGTTAGATCTACTCTTGTCTCTGTCACTACAGATGTATCTAATGTCTCTATCTCGTGTGTATCTGTCTTTTGGGATGGTCCTGCTGCCTCCTCCTCCTCCCCCTTTGCCAGACGCCTGATTTACGTGTCCATTTCTTTTTCTGTACTGGGGCAAGTGACACTGGTGTCGGTTGACACTGACAGTGGCACATGGGGGTTTGCATAGCTGCATTGCGCCCTGCAGTGTGTGGAGCCGCGGTGAAGCCACAGCGTCTGTCGAGGGGACTTGATGTTGCCACAGGGGTGGAGTTGGTGCAGGGGTTGGACGACTTGCAAGGGGTGATGTAGCCATGGGGGGCGGAG
>NW_010227981.1:40671-40884 GCF_000690775.1 Eurypyga helias | reverse complement strand
CCGAGCTCCGGACTCGGCGTCACCCTCACCCGCGCGCGGGCGGACGGGGACTTGTTGCTCTTCTTCCGTTTGGAGAGCCATAGGCAGGATTTCAAAAGGCCAGGTCGGGGGGCCGGGCTTCAGACCCTCCTTCTAGAGGAAGAGGGTGGCTGAGATTGCGGTGCTCATCTCTTCCCGTAGGTGAGTCTTCAATGGTATCTCTTGCAAGCGACA
>NW_010227981.1:40084-40289 GCF_000690775.1 Eurypyga helias | reverse complement strand
CAGATGGCGTTAGAAAGGGATCATCCTTCCAGTGGAATGATTAGAAAAGGAGCTCATCTTCATCAGCCCCGAAATAAGTCTTTATACGTCCGAGCACCCCACGAGTTCCACAGTCACAGAAAGTGCAATTGATCAACGAAACAAATCACCTGATCACTTGAGTCTCGTGCCATTCATTAAGCAAACGTCGACTTCCATGAAAGCT
>NW_010227981.1:30154-40043 GCF_000690775.1 Eurypyga helias | reverse complement strand
CTGTTTAAAAATATTTTAAAATTGCATGGTTGCATACCCTTGGAAGTGGTATTTCTGGAGCTTTGTTTCCTTCTGAGGAAAACGTGCATCTGTGCAGATGGGAGCTACAATCTCTACAATTTTGCAGAGAACAGCTTTAACTCTCTAAAAAATCACTTACGCTTTCCTAACACCAGTCTCAGCTTCATTTACACTGAACACAATAAATTACAGTCATCAATTTCTGCTTCCCCTAGAAAAAATCGATTCATTTTGATGCCTTCCAAAACCTTGCTCAGTATTGCATTTACGTAAGAGAAGTACTTGATGACAAGGTAGGACCCAGTCTCAGGCCTCATCTACAAAAAAGTGATGATGGTAGAGTAAATTATTTAAATTTCTAGAAATCCTTATTGGGGTTTACATTAATTTAATCTTTTATGTGAATTCAAATCCAGCTTTTTTAACTTGCCTTGATAAGTGTACTAAGAATACTAAAAATTATGTAGCCAATTTTAAACAGAAACAGATGAGCGAGTCCAAACCATTTTTTGCATTTTTGTGTGGTATAGCTGCTTTTCTGTAAGGCTTTTGGCTTAGTATCACTTTCATATTTTAGTTTAAAAAATCTGGCATTTAGTGGCATTCAGAGGGTGCTCATAAGGTAGATTTAAAACTGTCTCATGGAAGACCTCAGAATGCAGTCATTAAGACAGGGAAGGCAGTGTGGAGGACCATTTCTGGAGGATTTCTTTGGGGAATTGATTCTTCTTTTTATCAGCAGCCATCGTGATGATACAAAACCTTGTACGGTGAAGGTTGCAGTTAGTGCAAAGGTTCCTGGGCTGGTAAATAATAAACAGACCATCTTTTTCATGGCAGGGTAATCTGAATCACCTGGTTACATGTTTTCAGTCCACCAAAATGTGTTTTAAGACAGAAAAATGCAAGCTGGTACACTGGGGAGCACAAAAGTACAAGCTATGTCAGTAGGATGGAAGAGTGTCTTGTAAAAATGTATAACTTTGGAAAGGACTTAGGGGTCAAATTATTGCTTCAGCGTGAATTACCAGTGCAGATTGTGCCTAAAAGGCTGTCACAATCTCGGGGTGTCTCCAGAAAGGAGAATTAGGGAAGGGCTGTTTGCTGGCTGTGTGGCACTGGACAACAGCGTTCACTTCTGATGTCTGTCCTTTTAAGGCTGGTGGAGGGGAAAACGGAGAGAAGAAACAAGGAGGGAATCAAACCAAAAAAATCATCCAGGGGCTGAAAAAATAAGGTCTGTAGTGGGAGAGTTTACTTGGTGTAGCCACTTGGCTTACTTAGCGTACTTACTTACTTCCTTAGTGTAGTATGCTCATGGCAAACGTAAACCACTAAGAGTTGGAATAATGGGGTGGGGGGTGGTGAGGATGTAAAGGTGGGGTCAGTCTTTGCTGAGCTTGTAGGTTATGATGAACAGGACACCGGGAAGATTTTTAAAGCCACTGAGTGACTCACTACGTTCTGTGAGTAGAGAGAGATGCCTTGAAAATCGTTCAAACTTCTTGACCTCTTATTTGAGGAAGCCTTTTTGAAATTTTTGCTCGCATTGGTGACCAGCAGAGGATGTTACTTCTTGAAGGCTGATCTGTGTTTCATCACTGTGAGACCAGGAGCCCCTTGGTCAAGTCCTTTTTCGCATATCCCAGTTTGCAACACACTGTACAAGTTCACTGTAAGAAGAATCCAATTCAGAGAGTGTTTGTCAGATACTAGGTTAATAATCACAGATTTATGAGTTCAACGGGAACTTTAGGACAAGTCCTAAACAGCAGCCAGGTTCACAAATGACTCATCTCCTATGTCTGGGAAATGTGAGTGAGACTGCTTTTTCCACAATTACTTTTTCTCGTTAACGCCATTAAGAATGGCGTGATGGCAACATGAGAAAATAAGCTGCATGTTCACATGTTTGGCTACAGGTCTGCCGGGCATGTCTTTTTCTGGACGCAAGAGGTCCATGCACACTGGCCATCTAAGAGTGACCTTGACGGGTGACAGTAAAATTGCCCATAGGAGTAAGTGTTCACCCATGTGGACCCAATACAGGACTAAAAGTCCTATATTCTGTTACTGTAGCAGAAGAAGAGTTAGGTTGTGGTATTCCCAAGAGGAGAGCAATGATTTTAAATGTAATTATACTTACGCTCCAGAGAAACCCCAAAAAAATTCCTTCTGTTTGTAATCTTCTTCCTGAAATCGCATAGAGTTCCAGATGGTAAGAACTGCTAAACTACTTCTGTTTTGAAAATTACGTTTCCTACTTAAAAAGGGAAATTAAATTTGTATTACATTCATAGGAGTAGATTTTCAAAAGCAAGAACACTGAGCTGCTTGCTCTGAAGTCTGCGGACACCCCGCTGAGTCTTCTGGGCCATCCTGATGTGGCTGTGGATGCTGATGTGCGTGTTTCACACATGTACATCTCCCGGGACTCCGGGTCAGGACATTCATGCTAGAGTTTGCCTACCTGGCTCTCTTTGCCGCCACTGGATGTTCTCATTGGGGCTGTGAGAACATCAAGGGTATAAATAAATGCCTGTCTGAACTGTCCTCAGTGAGCTTTTGTAGTCAATTTATCACCATTCCTGGGTTTTGGACTTTAGCCTCCACCCATTCCCCAGTGAGCTGTTTGAGGTTGGACTCTGAATGTTGCCTGGCATCAGAACATATTCCTCTGGTGCACGCCTTAGGGACTGTCCTAAGAAAATACATCCCTTGAGTTTTATGATCCTGTTTCTTGTGTACGTAACAGCAAGTCACAAATGAGGTGGGGGTCAGGCAGCCGTGGCAAGTACTCCACATGCAGGGGGAGCTGCCAATTTATCTAAATGAAGGTTCAAATGCCAGAAAGCCATGAAGAAGGCTAACACTGCCGAGCTGCCTCCCAGATGTTTGGCTTTCTCCACCACCACAGTTTATTCCCCTTTCACCAGAGACCTGATCATCCCCTCTACTGATTTGCCCAAAGCGGTCCCTGCAGCTGCACTTCTGAATGCCCAGAGGAATATGTCGACTGCCTACACTTTTAGAAATGATGGTATGGAAACAATTATGGGTTGAGGGAAGGACTGGTGAGGGATTCCTTACAGTTCTCGTACGAATTTGCAGTGACCACTTAACTGTCGAGCAGCAGTTCCCGTGTTTCCACGGGCTTTTTTTTTTCCAATTAAAAATAAGTGTTTAAGCAATTAATGTTAAAAAGTCACTTCTGATAATTACATATAGAAACTGGAAAAGAAATTTTGCGCTACAGCATTTACGTATTTAAAAATTCATAAAGTTCTTGGTCTGAGAGGCATTGTGCCCGACCTCTGTGTTTCCTGGTAGTGCAGAAGGAGATTCATACAGCTGCGTTCGGGGCATGTTGAGCGCAAGGCTGAACCGTGCAGGGCTGTGGAAGGTCCCAGCAATCCAGCTACCCATGGCTTTTCCATAGTTTTAAGTCGGGATGCCTAAGGTGTGTGCCCTGGACCTTCTGGAGAAGTCCAGCATTACACTGGCAGTTATCTCCTGTCCCCTAAGTGTTGCAGCCCAGAATCACTCATAGTGCAGCCAAGGGTGTTCAAAGCTTGTCTCACTGAATTCTTACATGGCCAGAACTTAAAAGTGCCAGGTGATCTAGTCCATTTCCTTGCCCCCAAAAAGCCTGTCCTTTACCATCCCAAGAATCCCTGTTTCGAAGCAAGATTTGCCCTAGGAGAAGGTCTCTAGAGACTTCTGAAAAACTATTAAATCATCCCACAGTTGTAGGTGTGTGTTTGTGGCACCACGACTGCTGCAAGCCTCTCAGGTTTAGGTCTGTTGCTGATTATCTGCCATTCTTCTACGTGGTCTGTGGGCATATGGTCCTGCTAGGTCCAGTGTCTTGACTACAGCCACGGAGCCCTGACTGGCGACCTCTGCGAAGACCTGTGTGTGGCACAGAAGCTGGTGTACAAACACTGCCTTTACTACGACCGAGGTAAGAAGGTCATCCAGGCTGACTGGAGAGGCCAGCCCATCATCCTGAAATCCAAAAAGGAAATCTTCTCCAGCTACCAGCACCTCAGTATGCTGGAGGAGGTGGAAATGCAGGATATTCCTGAAGCAGAGCTTCTGCTGATGGTAGCCTTGGAGGTCAAAAATGCCCTGGGGTTAGAACTGTCTAACAACACCATGGGACCCCTGTGGACAAGGAAGAAGGGACCACGCTGGAAAGCACAGGTGGCCAGCATGTGGTCCTTGCTCCAGCAGGAAGAATATATCTACTTCAGTTTGCTGCAGGACCTCAGCAAACACGTGCTACGCATTATTGGCTCTTGTGGACACTTCTATGCCGTGGAGTATCTCACAGCTGGACATGCCTGGCACAAAACCCTTTTTCCCTTGGAAAACGCGGTCGGTCCCTCCCTTGCTGGCCACAGAAGCGGGGTTAGAGCCATCATTGACATTGCTCTCAGCTTTCTGGACATGGTGCAGCATTTTGATAATGATTTCTCTCACCGACTTCACCTGTGTGATGTCAAACCGGAAAACTTCGCTATCAGGCACGATCTCACGGTAAGTCAGCTCTTCGGGGTAGCGTCACAGGAATTTGAGGTCAAATTCCAGTCTGAAAATGGCTATGTAAAAATGATGCTTCCCTCCTCGTGCAGCTTTTGGCCAAGTTTTTGCAAACCCAAGGCATTTACAAGTGTCAGGGGAGCTTTTCTACTGCTTTTCCACTTTGTAACATGCAGCCCCGTTTCAGAGCACTTAAATCCTGCTGCTTGTTTTGATAACTGCTTGCTCAGTTCTGAATTGTTTCACCTCCTCAAAGGCTCCGGTAATGACAGGGTCCTTTGGATGTGGTGAACGATACCTCCTGGCGGCAAGGAGGTCTTAGAAGCTGCAAATGAAGCTGCAATTTGAGTCACGGCAACTATTTCTTCTGCTAGTGGTGCTGAAAGGAACAACTAAGTTGGAAAGCTAAGGCTGAATTCTCTGACCTGGCACAAGGGGAACTCCCCACATCCAAATGTGTGCATCTTTGTGCTTTTGCGTTCAGCTTATATGGCCTGGAAATGATCCAAGGACAGTGACATGAAACTCCCTGGTACTGTTACTCTTGGACTTTTCATTGTACAGCTGTAACTGGGACCTGAACAGCTACGCATGGTTTCTAAGCGGCTCAGCACCGTGTTGCTGAATGTATCCCGCATTCATTCTGTGGGCAGAAATTCCACTGGTTTCGGTGGGAATTGTGTGTAGGGACTGGAGACACTGTGCATTAAGTGCGTGTTTGAACCAGACTCACAATTTGCAGTGGCATCAGTGGAGTTTCTGCACTTGGAATGAATATAAACAATTTTCAGGGACTTTAATGCTATTTTCAGTGCTCACCCAGTGTTAATATAACACTCACATCTTCAGAGTACTAGATAAACATTGCCTAAACCTATAGCCATTAAGAGCAATTAGCGTGCTTCCCCTTCACCCTTCCCTTCCTTCCCATTGTTTATTCAGGTGCAATACAGCAGCTGAACAGGGAATGGGGTGAGGAGCTAGAGCAAGTAACTAAAACAAGCGTACCAGTATTTAGGCCAAGTGAGGGATTCCTCGAGGCAGGCGTTGCCCATCCTTTTCAGTTACGCAGGGCGGTGACTGCATGTGGCTGAGCACACACCAGAACATCTGTTTTATAGCCTGCTTACAGAAAAAGAGACTTAGTTTGGGAAAAGAGAAATAACATTGTGTGTGTCTTCCCTTACAAGCCCTTTTGGGGAGGCTTGCTTCTCCAGGATCTTCCCCTGACTTCTGGGGTCCAAAGAGACAGCAGTCACCTAATACTGGAAAGCACTCTAATTTAGTATTTTCTAGGATAATTAATTTTGTTTTTTTAAAGTGAGTTGCCACTCACATGTGGCTCTCCCAGTTGTATGTTACAGCCTGTTGGTATCACCCTTTATTGTCCCACTGGTCTGTGAGAGGGGAGATGCATAGTCAGAAAGCTGGGGGAGGGGGAACAGAAGTAGCTTCTGATGAGTGAAGGGGGCAGGAGAGTGAGAAGCAGAAACTCTAGGAGGTTTTATCAAACAGTTCTAGAACAGGGATGCAACAAGGCAGCCTCTTTTTTTTGTCTCTCATGTTTGTTTAAGCAATTTTTTAATTTGCCTGTTTCTTGTGTTTTGTGTAGGATAATAACCACCCATAATAGTATCACTGTTCCTCATCCAAGTAACGAGACTGCTAATGCCCAAAGAAATGTGCCTGGAGTGCAATAGTTTTACTGTGAGGATTATTTTCAAACGATGGGGATAAGCCTCCAGCCCTCACTCCAGCCTTCACGTGCTGTTTCTGCAGCACGGAGGGGAGAGATCACTGGTAGCTCATCAGGGGAATTTCAAGCTGCCATGGAGCTACATCAAGTGCAGAGTTGGAAGGAGGCCTGGGTGTATATTCATACAGTGCTCTGGGAGAGCTTTCTCTTTAACCAACGCCTCAGAGACAACGAGAAAGGTTACAGCACCTTAAACATGACTTTAAATCAGGTCAGGAGACAAGATGGGTCCTTCCTGTATTTCCGTAGGTACCTCCATCATCAGTCACGATCATAACAAACCCCACCAAAATAGTTGTTCATAGGTAGCATGTCACCCAGCTCTGTCTTCACAGGGTCTGGCTGGATGCCTGTACATTTTTTCTACCAGATGAATTTCAGTGAAACCGCTGAACCCTGTGGCAGCAGCACGTTTGGGAACCAGGGCTGTTGCTCCTGGCAGAGCCGTTGATCAAAGGTGCTTGGTGCTGGCAGAGAACCCAGCAGGGAGCTGATACGGCGGCCCTAGGATGGAGAAACCCTGCATCGCTTTTGCTGTGTCTTCTCCAAAGTGAAACAGCAAAACTGCAGAAAGCTTAAGGAAGTAAAGAAGAAAAGAAAAAAAAAGAAATTGCCTGTCCAAACGTGTGAAATTCCTTAGGCTATACCATCATTATCAAGCTCTCCAAGAAGCTTTAAAATACTTGTGTTTTTAAGCTATGCCTCATTTCTTTAAGATTATTCCCTGGGGAAAAGGGAGGACAATAAAATGAAGATTCGACCATGTTCTTTCTTTTGCCTGTGGAAGGTTTATTTGGCCTTCTACCAGACCAGACATCTTGAGTTCCTGGGGTTGATCCAGCTGCTGCTCCAGCCACACAGTTCAGCCTCCCCTGTTAGTTGGGAGGTCGAGTCTTATAGACTATCGTTTGAAGCCAAGTAACTCTGCCTTGCCCAGGTCCCAGACATTTCCCTCCGTGAGAACGTGTGCCAGCCACTGCACAGGAGCATCTCGGAGCCTGACTGCCGAGCGTTAAGCCAGTCCCATCTTGAACAACCTCAGGGATCTCTTGCTAGAGCGGAACAGACGCAAACCTACCGACTGCAACGGCAGGGGTGTATTTTGCGGGAGCCTGTACCAGGTGTGGGTAGTTCTGCGCATCCCACTGCTCCTCTCCAGGATGGTAATGTCAGGGGTTTAGTCTGACTGGTGGATTGTGGAATGATTCCATCTGGCCTGAGGGTAATAACTGTGCACCATCATAGAATTAAAAGGTACCACCTGCATAAGCTGCAACAACAAGCAAATCAATCTTCAAGTTGGATGATCTCTAGAGGTCCCTTCCAGCCCCTACCACTCTGTGATAATCCCAATTTAAGGCAAATCAATCCAGTTGACCCCAGGGGCACATATTGCCCACAAATAATTTTCCCTTTCCTGAAGTTGTAAGCATTGGCTGTTTTTGCTTAAAAAGTGTTATTTAGAAGACTAGTGTGGCTTAGTTAAGCCCTTTCATTGTGATTCCAGTTCCCAGCTGGCAGATGCTCTCAGCACAGCACTTCCAAAAGCAAGCAGCAAAGAACTATTGCTCAGCCCTGTCCCTCAGGCTGTGCCGTGCCAGATCTGATGGCTTGTTTTGATCCACAGGTGGTGGCCATTGATGTGGATATGGCCTTTTTTGAACCCAAAATGAGGGACATCCTCGAACAAAACTGCACAGCAGATGAAGACTGCAATTTTTTTGATTGCTTTTCAAAATGCAATCTGAAAATCAGAAAATGTGGAGCACAGAGAGCCAATAACAACTTGCAAGTGAGTAGACACAGCTGCTTTATGCATCCATTTCTTTTAAAATCACGTTGACTATAAAATGCATGGTATGTGCTAGGAGGCTGTGAGATGAATACAGTCAGGTTTTTAAATGTGGCCACATAAGCACCGATCCTGTTCAGAAATCCCATCTTGGGGCATGCAGACAGATCTTTATGTTTACTAGCGTTTATTTGCCGTGGGCTTGTGTAGCTGTTTGCCCAGCACCCCAGACAGGAGAGCAAAGGAAGTAGGGGCAGCGGATCAGCGTTACTGTCTACACTAAGGGTAAAGCCAGGGCTGCCCATGTGGAAGCAGTGAGGGGGTCTATGGCTGCGGTTCTCCACTCTCCAGACGTAGTACATGGATGCAGTGGAAAGGGGTGTCCATGGGATTCTTGGCCCTGGAATGAGGTATCCTACTTGCGCTGATGGGAGGCACTAGCTCAGCAGTGAGGCTGGGGGAGTGTGCTTTGTCGGCCTTTTGCCTGCTTCTCCCACCCCCTCACCATGTCTTATGCAGAAGTGCAAGAGCAGCCTGAGAAGAAGGGATTCCTCAGCTAGAGCATCCTTTGTGGATGCTCCTTTCCTATACCTTCTTCTTTGAATGGCTGGGGGCATTTGGGGTTCAGATGATGTTTTGCTACAGCCCTAAAGAAGCAGCAGGGCATTCACTGTAGCTCCTGAAAGACAACAATCTGCTCTTTTTCCTTTCCTCAGGTAATTTGTGACAAAATATTCCGTCACTGGTTTTCCCCAAATCTCAGAGGCCCACTGGTTTCCCTCCCTCTGCAGCTGCAGCTGCAGAAGGCTGTACAGGAGTGTGCCGAGCCGGGGCATGTGGATGCTGCCGGGCACCAGAGGACTCTGAAATCTCTCTCCGAGCTGTACCACTTGCTCCGGGTCACCCAGCAGGAACTGCAAAGGGCAGAGTAGACCCAAAAATCAGAATGGCTGAGGCCACATCCCAGCGACTGCCAAGGGATGCTGTGTATGAGGCAGCCTGTGTTTTCTTTCTCTGTCTTCCATCCCTCCTACCCATGGTACTACATTTCCAGCACAGAGATTGTTTTTCTCCTATGCAAATAAAACTCATGGCTGCAGGTGCAGCATGTCCTGTTAATATCCTTTCAAGTGTGAAATTGTTTTACATCACCTGGGTTCTGTTCTTGCTTATTTTCCTGAGCTAGCGCTGTCCCTCGCCATCAGCATTCAGCACACCATTCACTCACCAAGAGCTGTAGTCACTGCTCAGATAGCATCGGTCTGAGCGCAGGGCTCAGAGTGAGGATGCGCCTACAGAAAAGTCTAAGTAAGGGCAGCAAAACTAATATCAATCATTAAAAAGGTGGCTGAGTGGATGTGGATAAACGTGTGTATGGTGTTTAATTTCTTTGTAGAATGAGGTGCTTTTTTATTTTAAGTAGGGACAGAGTGCTTGGTGTGAAAAAACAATCTCAGCCAGGGAAATGCATTGTCACAGGGTGAAGAGCTGCTCTTGTACAAAGGAGTCCTTTCTGACTCCTGTCCCCAAATGCATTTTCTCTGGTGTGTTGTGTTACCTGTGCCATAGCTAACTTTCTGGGGGGAAATTATATGAAGGTACTTAGGACTTGGCTAGAGCAAAATGACTATAGCCTCCTTGAGTTCCCACCTGGGTACTGACATTCTGTGGTGAAGACGTATGAATAATGCCACTGAATTTTCCCGTGTGAACAAGCCCTCGGGCACGTGCACATGACAGCATTGATAAGAAGCGCTCCTTTGCCAGAGAGCAGA
>NW_010227981.1:309-30144 GCF_000690775.1 Eurypyga helias | reverse complement strand
ACAATCTGTCCTTTGCACTGAACAGAAAAATATCCAGACCCGGAGTTTTCTTACACAGTATTTTGTTAATGAACAAAAGGGATAGGATTTTTTTTTTTTTTAATAAGAATTCATTATCTTGTAATTAGTTACATAAATAAAGATCCCGAGATTACTTTGCCTTTCAAACATGTGGCACTGTGGCTGATGAATCCAACACACGGGTTCGTAAGACAGTGCATTTGTTTAGGCCCAATACTGGGCAATACACCCACGAGCTGCGTTTGGCACAAAGACATTAAAACCACCACAAACAGAAAAGCCAACAGGCTCTGACAGCCCTCAGCTCAGAAAGCCTCTTCAGTATTAAGTCTGACAATACTGGTTTGTGGATGCGAGACACATAACACAACCTAATTTTTTTCATCTTTATATCCCTCAGCCTTATGACAGCCTTGATGCTTGTGGGCACTAATTATACATGAACCTTCCCTTTCTGGAATGGTTCTTTAAAGTGATATTAAAGACTGCCTGTGACCAGAAAAATGTGAGCTGCTTAGGAGACCTTGACACTTAGCCAAAACTAGCTCAAATTTTCAGACTAGTGCTAGGGGTTGGGGTTTTTTTTCCCTATTTCTTGCAATAAATTACCCTAATTTTAAAAATCACACAAGCCCTCAAGGAACTCATAGCAGGAGCAAGGTTGGCTGCCTTGCCTGGGGCTGTACTGAAGAGAAGCTGCTGCTAAGCCAAAGCTACAGTTCAGGAGCTCCTGACTGGCAAAGTTGTTCCCAGTCCGTGCTTCTCCTCCAACCAGGGAGACTGACAATGTTTCAAGAGTTTAAGGTCATCCTTTGCAAAAGCAGGAAGGCAAATCAGAATAAGAAGAAACCCAAATTCCAGAACAAACCCTGTCTAAAGTTGTGAAATTGATAGAAGAGAAAATAATTAAGGGTAGGATCAGATTATGGTAAAAGGCTGGGGACAGATAAAGTATCAGGTAGAGAGAAGATGAGGAAAAAGAGACTAATTGAGAAATAGGAAAAATGAAGTAAAAAATATGTCCCGCTTTGTGAAAACATGATTTATGATGTAAGATTGAATAAAATGGCATTTAGTCTCAGGAAGAAGAGACTGAAGAGAAGCACAATAACACTTCAGAAGCAGAAAGAGGCTGATGAAAAGACAATAGGAGAGAACTGCCCTGTCCAGGTTTCTTTGGTGGATATGATGAGCAATGAGTTTAAATTGTAGCAAGGAAAATTCAGGCTAGACATTTGTTGCAGGCTTTCTAATAGTAAGGAACAGTGGAGATATGGTACAGATCACCTGGGAAAACATCAGTCTTCACAAGTTGTGGTTTTTAACTACGGGCAAGAGTGAGTGCCTCTCAGGAAGGATGTACGTGCAGTTATGTCGATGATCCTGCCTTGAGGTAGGATTTTATCTCCAAGTCCTGTGATTCTGTTGTTACCAGCTTATGTTTGTGCTCTTGTGACTCCCTCAGAGCAAAATCCACCCTTCTGAGACACTGGGATAGGTAACTCTCCTTTACCTTATATATGCAAATCCATGGGGTCCCCAGGGAAGGGAAGGCACAGAGATCTCCAGCTGTGCAAATGATGCTACAGAGCCTGGGAGTGCCATCAGGGTCCGGGTGTTCCCCCCATGACCTCCCTACTGACAGCATAGCTAGGTCAGGAGTGACTCGGTTTGCACCCCAAACACTGCTGGGGAACCTGGATTTCTCATACACTGTTACTCTCCTGTCCCCCTGGTCCCATTAATTCTTTGCTCCTTCCCAAGCCCAGAGGGTAACGTCATGGAACAGCAAGCATCACGCAGGCACCCGGTGCTTTGCAGCAGTGTCACACTCCACAATGGCAGGGCTCCTCTTCCCCTTTCAGGTGTGCATTTTAAACAGGGTGAATTTGTGTTGGATGTGATGTCTCAGTTTTAAAACAGGTGGAAAAACCTTACGATGGTATCCAAAAGCTGGTGAAACATCACTGTGCTCAGAAGTCCTTCTCCTTGGCAGGATTTAGGAAGGGAAGCTGCCTTTGACAGATTTCTCCAGACCCCCCAGGGCCTGGCTGCAGCCACCTCCACCTGGCAGGGACCTGTTTCCCCCACACCACACACTTTCCCAGGTCATTAGGTTTCACTTCTTCAGAGAATAATCCTCAGAAACCTCTCAAGAGCGACACAAACGGGTTATTTGTACTTGGCTGGGCTGTGAGGTTGCATATCACTGACACAGCCAGCTCTGTCTGGCTTTGGTACTCCCTCGCCGGTGAGAGGAAAGGAAAGGATAATCTGACAGGCTGTGTGAACATTCATTCATTCTTCCCTGTCCCGCCATGCACCTTGTAAAGTCACTCAAACCTGGGGAACGGGAGAGAAAAATGCTACCAGTGATGCAAGTGAAATATTCCCACTTATTTAGGACAGGTACCAATGACCAAACCAGGAATAAACCAGTAGTCATGCCTTTATCTGCCTGGGACAGAAAGAAAAGAAAATGAAGGCATTGGTTTAGTTGCTGTTTGCCTTAAGCAGGGCAGTGCACACCGTGTCATTTTACACCCGTGTTTGGTGGTAGAAATATCTATTCAGGTGTTCGACAACGAAGAACCAGGCTCATGTGTTCCTACTGACAAAGCCCTTTTCATGCTGCCTTGGCAGCTCTGCCCACCCAAAATAGCCCTGGCATAGAGAGATGCCCAGCTGGCACCTGTTCCAGAGGGCACGGCCAGGTCAGGTGGGTATTGAACGAGAGTCCTGCGTGCTGTGGAACCCGGGCTGTTGGCAGAGTCTGTTGCAGTACAACAGCCAGCAGCGATAGCTGGGAAATTCTGCAGTGAAACAGTCCTGGGGTATGGTCAGAAAATGAAAAGCTGTCAAAAATTGTATCCTGCACTGCGAGAGTCTAAATTAAAAATATGCCCAAGACACCAAACCCCTCAATTTAAAGTGCTTTTAAGTCAATTTTGAAAATGCCTAACATACTCAGTTTTTGACGGTTTCTATATGGAAAAATCTGCAAGTTATTTTCCCAATTTTAGTTAACTCATACTGAAAAGATTTGCAAAATAGAAAGTTGAAGATTGAAATTAACCACAGTTTAAATGCAGTGTTTTGGCAGGTCTACACAGTGAAGCTTGTTAGTTCCCTCATCACTTTCTGATGTTTAATTTTCATCCTGATTCAGATGAAAAATTTCATACAAGCTCAAAATCACTTTTTCACCCAGCCCCCATGGTCAGATCCAGAAAAGAGGGGGTCCACCAACTACAGTTTTTGAAGTCACCTTTGCTTCCCACTTAGTTTCTGTGTACTGCTTGCAACCTTAATTTGGGCTGCAATGGTTTCTGCTCGATTTTGCTCACTTTCAGGTGTCTGCTTACTGGCATCCCTGTTTGGTACCTAGATCACCACAGCTTTGCAAAATCATAGACTACACAAGACTCTTCACACGGTTCATCCCCTCCATATTAAAGATGACTCCTCTTCACTAATAGTGCTTGGCTGCACTGGGAATGGCCACTTATTCCAAAAAGGCTGTTCCAGTTCAATTGATCCCAGCCCCATTTTTTTGCTCGGTCAGTCTGTTCCTGAATCCTTTTCACCCTATAAAAGTGGCACTACCTCTTGATTCATTTCTACCACTTGCTGCATTAGTGCCTTGCTCAGCAACTTTCTCCTCATATTTATGGCTCTCTGTGGAACAGGAATGGCATTAAGTCATTGTTTATTCCTCTTTTGCATCTCAGTTAGCAGCATGTCCTTCAGCTCTGCAATTACCTAAATACCCTGTCTGTTCCCACATTTTACAAGAGGTGAGTCTGGTTGGAGGTCTACTTCATGATCTTTAGGAAAGATAAATTCAACCCTTTGTTCAAGATTTTCACAGAACAACTACTTCTTAAATGCAGATTTTTGTCCAACTGGCATTGTATGCTCTGCAAAAACATCTGCAAGCAATAGTCCTGCTATAGGGTGATGTGAAACAGAGCAAAACTCCCTGCCCCAAAGGATTTATGTGGTCTCCATTGCGTTTTGAGGTTAGCTTAATGGTGACCAAGCCAGAACAGCAGGTCACTGCTACAGTCACTATTTTTCATATGGAACCTACTACTCCCTAGTGTGAATTCACTGACCACCTGTCCACTGAGATCGTTCAGACACATTGCTCAAGTCAGGATAGATATAACAGCAGATATTTGGGACAGAGGGAGAAGAAAGGGAAGGGTTTTCTTTTGATTAGAAACACTGACTGAACATTTCCTACAGGTGAAAAATGGGATCAGGAACTTGAAGGAGTTAGGGACTCCTCACTGATTCTTTTTTCCCTCGCTTAAGAAAATGTAGACCCAATCTGCCCTATCTATATTTTATGTAGTTAAAAAATAAAATTAAAGAAGCCCTGTACAACATGGCCTCTCTTTCAGCAGCTCATACTGTTGTATGTAATGGGCAGGAAGGTGGTAGGCTGCAGCTTTTAACGAGCATCAGGCTGTAACATCGGAGCATTGTGGTTGAGATATCCGTTTACACATCTGGGAATCAACAGTAACAAAACCCTTAATGGGTATCCGTGGAGGCGTGCAATCAGATTAGGCATCTTGGCAGATGCTTTCGGAAGCCTAGCACAGGTGAACGATGAAATCCTTCTCTCGGGGCTGACCTGCAGGCAGTCCAAGCAATAGGCAGAGTCACTCTGCAGGAGCCTCAGTTGCTGCCACTTTCCTAGATCCTCGGTGAAACCGGGAGAAAGACTACTAGGCTTTCAGTAGCAGAAAAAGGCAACAGCATGTAGAGAGGGAAACAATGAGTTGCCTGGAAGAATGAAAATCCAGGCCAACAGAACCAAAGCTACTAAGAGACCCCCAGTCAGAGAACACCAATAAATCGATTGGAAAAAGAATTCCAAACACTTCTATCGTAGTTCTATAAAATAAAAACGAACAGCAGCACAGGGCATGTGGTGCAGGCAACTCTAGAGACATTTGTTGCATGTGTCTAAGGGTCTGTCAAGTAGATTGCAGAGCTGTAAAATGACATCTGCAGCCTAAAGGCTAGACAGAATGAAATAACTTAGCAAAAGCTTTTAGAACTGCTATTTACATAAATGCAGAAAACTGCCCTAATTAGTAACAGCCTATGTCAGCCAAAAAAAGGAGAAAAGAGTGCTTTTCTCAATAAAAGTGTTATTATGTCTATAAATTAAAGTATGGCAAAATGTTGAAATCCCCACAAGGCTATGATCCATAATCCTGTGGTTTGTTTAAAGTTTTGATCTTGCAGGCTTAGGCCGCTGAGCAGCAGAGTGATTGCTGAGCTCCTTTTAACTCTGTGATTATTGGTGCCTCGTGCAATAGACTGTGAGCTCCTTTTTCTGTAAACTGGAGGGGCTTTTTCCTACACTACACATGTGCCTCAGTGGTGACGGCAGCCAGAAGGATGTGCATGTGATCCAGTGCATAATCACTTCCACAAGCATCTGCTCCTGTGCTTTTAAGATACATGCAATCCAAGCTGGAGACTATTGTGAATACCGCTCGTTTTCCCTTGCCGGTTCCTTCGCGGTTTGCTTGTAGCTAGTTAGAAACAGAATCCCCCAGCCTGCTTAAACTGGTTATAATCTTTCCAAGATTCGCGCTACGCAGGAAAAAAACAAACTACGTCGAGTTCAGGATGGGTTCATTCGCTTAAAGGTGTGACATGTAAAGCTGCAGGAAAGAGAAGTTAATTTTTATTTCTAAAGGAGAGGTTCTCTGGCTAAGTGAAAGTAGCTGAAAAAATAGACATTTCAGCCAATATCCCACATACATTTATGAATTAACATTTATTTGTCTGTATTTGCATAATTTAAAGCCCTCTGCTTCTTTCCCACTTGAAAGAAAATTAAAAAAGCAGAATGTGTTTACTCCTCCAAATTGCACGGGTCTGCCAATTACTTCTTTCCCATCCCTATGTCAGGCATTTCAGGTTGTATCTTTGTCCGCAGGAAATTGATATTTTCCATTATCCCAAGAAAGTAAGTATCTGGAAAAATACAGTTTTAAATTTTTCTCTTGGTCAAGGGTTATTAAGCACCATTGTAATCATGCAGAGAGTTATCAGTGGCCAAATATTTGTTACATGAACCAGGGCCCAATTAACAGGTTCACTGTCTAACAAAAGCTAAATAAAACCCCATGTAATCACTCCAGTGTTCAGAATTCCGCTTTTAATGTACGATACCAGTATTATCCTATCAGATTCTAGATTATATGTGTACGAGTAAGTGTGTTGCCAAACCTGTGTTCAGATATGCTTTCACATAGATTAGGACTACAGCCCATTCTTGGCAAAACTGCATGTCTGGACAAGGGCGTAGAGGAACAAAAAATAACCCTTACAACCTTATATCCCTGGTCTTACTTTCAGTCCTCATATGCAACAGTCTGCGGAGCAAAAGCAGCATGAGTGCACAGAGATACTTGTGCATCTGTCGAACTGTAACTTCATGCAACGAACGCTCAGCGAATAGTCCACAAATCCCCGGTATTTTTATTTTTCTCATTATATTCTGTATAAATTAGGAAAATGCGAGAGCAATCAGCAATGAGCATCACACAGTGTACAGAAATAATGAAAGATGAACGGAATGTTTAATCAAATTCTGCATGTTTACCCATTGATTTCGCTTAGCTTTCTTACGTGATCAAAGAGTTAAATTTGTTGGATCAGATTCTAGGCTCCAGCTCTTAGAAAACATTGGATGAACAGTATTATATTGGCCAAAGCAATAGCACTGAAGAGGCATGAGACAATGCAAGTATACTGCGTTGCCATTTCAGTAGGTACCTCTGAAAAGCAAAGAAATGAAGCCAAGGGCAGTGATAAGCACTCCCGAGATGTCTGCAAAGGGGCTCTGCAGGGACAGACCGTCAGTCCCACCTCATTCATTTTGCGACCGTTTTCGCTTGCGTAGGTACCTGCATGGATTCCCAAGTTTTAAGGCTCAGGTTGGATTTACACCAGCATTACTCACTGGCATTTTGGTGTGTGCTCTTGATTCACATCAGCAGGAGAGCAGGAGCTCCTAGCGTTTTAAATGAGCAGAGGTAGGAGTAATATGAGCAATAAGCTTATTTAATTAATGTAAGAATATGGAAGTTCAACTATAGCCCAGAGCTTTTTTCCTTTCCCTAGCTGAAATCTCCGTGGAAAGGGTGACGCATGGCTGTGCCATCTCTGAAGTCTTCAGGGACCGTGGCACAGTCCGTTGCTATCGCTCCACACACACTGCCTCAGTGATGGCTCCTGGCACACTGGCAGTTTGGCTGCAGCTCTGCTCATACCACAGGTACCTCTCCTCAGCTCCAGGGCAGGTTGCTCGGGGGCATGGGTTCTTCTTTCCTGCACCTGCATGATGAGCAGATAGACCAGGCTGATGTGCTGGTTGTGCCAGCTCACCGGGAAATAAAAGCCGCTTTGCTAATGGATCTTCACAGTGTGCTGGAGGGAAAGTCTTTATCACCATTCCCAGTGCTGAGGCGTCTCCTCGAGGGAAGTCTTTCTCCTAAGTGGGGCCCTTCCCAGTCCTGGCATGAGGGTGGGGCTCTGCATGGGGAGCTCACCCCACCATTCACTGTCCTGCTCCTCCGGCACAGGCTGCAAGAGCCTTTCCAGTGCCAAGACTGGTGCCTCAGAGAAACGCCATGTTCATGTCAAGAAGGGCAGTGAAAGAACACAAAGCAAATGCAGCACCGTGGCATTTCCTGGTCTACTGATTGCACCCCATTCCCACAGCTCCAGGATTTTGACAGCCTCACACAAACTTCGCTGAGAAAGACCTTCTCTCATAGCATAGCCTGCTGCAGAAGACTGAAGGGGTGTTTAATACTGGCTGCTTTTCCATGTGGGAAACAGATAAGAAACGTGTGAATAATCACTACCAAAAAAAAAAAAGGCAGTTTTTCTGGAAAGCATAAAGGAAGAGAAAGAATTTGCTGGGCTCCATCCTTTCATATCATAGACAGCAAAGCATAGCAAGGCTGTGTCTATAATTCATAGTCTACCGTTCACAAAGCTGTCAGTCAGGTCAGATGCCTTCTCTGTTGCTTCTCTGAAAACAACAGGGATTTCATGGCAGGCACACACACCTGCTAGGGCACTGGGATAAAAGTCTGGTAGCTGGAGTGTGCAACTTCATGGCTGCACATATTTACAGTAGCTGCCCTGAGCGCATGTTCTCAAACTGAAGTGATGCTGGAGGGCAGAGCAGAGCCAGAGCAATGCCAGATCAATAGACACGGGCTTTTAAAGGGTGCTTTTGTGTATCCCTGTGGACACTTGTGGTACTATGAAGAGCTGTTAAAAGCAGAATATGATGATAACACTGTCCCTCCATGAGTAGAAGGCCATACAAAAAAAAAATACAGCCTCTCCCTTGCATAGGAACAGAAAAGACTATTACGAGAAGGGGCAGAGAGAACTGAGTTAGTTTAGCCTTGACAAGTGACTACAGTGCCCAGCTAATGGGAGTGTGTAAAGAAGATCGAGCCAAGCTATTCTCAGAAGTGCGTGGTGGCAGGACAAGAGGCAACGGGCACAAGCTGGAGCATGGGAAACTCCAACTTGGTATTAAGAAAAAGTTTTATACTGTAAGGAGGGTCAAGCACTGGAACAGGATCCCTGAAAGGTTGTGGATTCTCCATCCTTGGAGATATTCAAACTTGACAGGACAAAGCCCTGAGAAACCTGGTTTAATTGGTCCTTTTTTGAGCAGGAGGCGGGACTAGGTGACCTCCACGTCTCATTTCCAACATGCAGCCTTTCAAAAACGTTAAACACAGTTTAAAAATCAGAGAAGCATAATGGTCTTTCTTAACTATTATTACTCAGAATACCTAAATGTTTCTTGTAACTGTGGCTATTCTTTATGTGAAGGAGCCAAAAGAACATATTTAGTCTCTGTCTAACAAATGCCCCATCCAGTTGTTTGCAGGCCTCTTCTGCTCTAAGCCGAAGCACAGATTTCACACTCTGGCCTAGCCAAAGCTAACTCAGGCTCTGAGGAAGCTGAGGAATGGGGAGAACAAGAGTTTCATAAATGCCAATGAACTGCAGAGTTACATATTGCCAACAGGATGAATCCTCTGCAAAATTCTTGACTCCCAAAACTTAATCTCCATCTGAACTTCTGTGACAATATGATTATCGTTTAAACATGTTGTTGTCTCTATTAGGCTAAGTGGATAAGGGCCTCATTGTGCCAGGTGCTGGACAGAACCAGAGTGGTAATCAATGCCTGAGTTTGCACTCAGATTTGGACTCCTTTGGCTGGCTCTGTAAAAGATATTGGGCAATGGTGGGTATCAGTATAATCTATATTCAGTGCAAGACCTCAACATGAGAAAAAATCGGAATCAAGCCCAGGAGTTTGGTGCCCTTTGGTGTGACTCAGTGTCTTCCTCCCAGACTGAACCTCAGTGCTGAGAAAACCCCACTGCTCCTCCTTCATCTTAGGCACAATTGCACGATTAAGGACAAAAAGAGACCAGCCTAAGCATTGGAGGTACAAAGATTTTAAAAAGTAGCTGTCATATAACTGGCAGAGTCATATAAAATAAATTCCCAGAAATACAAAAATAAATGCCTTTTAGATGCTGAGATGAATAAGACATAGCAATACTCTAAATAATGTATCACTATTGTTAGAAGCTTGAATATTATTGCTTTTTTCCCCCAAAGAATAAGTATATGTGACAGATACAAAAGGGTTGTTGTTTTGCAGTTGGTTTTTTTTTTTTTTTTTAAAGCATTATGCCAAGTTGCTGTTTTCAAACACATGTTGATGCTGGGAAGAAATGGGCATGTATCCATCTTGTCTTCAGGCCAAACTATTTAACCAGAACTGGGAATACCGACAAACTTTCTCAACCTCTCTCTCTCCCTCCAATTGTATAAAGCAGCCCTCTGCAGATCTCTCTCTGAAAGTGACCAGTAAAAATATCATGCTGTGTGCTTCCCTTTATCAAGTGGAAAGTTATTTTTAATGTACTCCTGAAGAAAGGTAACAGGTAAGTAGCAAAAGTTCTCGCTGTCGTTATAAAGCGGTGTGTGTCAGTCTATGAATCAATAGCTGGCTCGGTGCCATGCGCTTCTGAATGGAAACTGACTACTTTTGCCGAGTTCTGTTCACAGCAGCTGAGCATCAGTGTTAAGGAGTGTGCAGCTATTAGGGAAAAACTGAGCATGACAACACAAATCATGGAGCCCCTGATGGACATCTCTGCACATGGTTGCTTCTTCTAATCACCAGCAGAATTTAATGAGACACCTGCAGTTTATAGACACGCTTGTTCCAACATAAATTGCCCTGAGAGAACAAAGTCTTCTTTTAGAAAATATTCTTCAGAAAACCATAAACCACAAAGAGTTCATTGTCACTAATAACATACTCTTCATTAATTTGTAATTGTATGAAGCCATATTCCTCCATGCATAACCTACAACAGATCTGAAGATTAAGTCAGAGGCTGTTAAGATCTCCTGATTAGCACAGTTTTCAACCATTTTAGCTTTCATTAATAAAACTCTGCCAGAGACCTTGAGATTGACCCCTGGCAATGCCGCAAAAATAGTGATTCTTCATAAATCTGACCTGTATCAGGAAAAGACGAAGACTGAATGCATCCCATGAGTCTCTAGGTAGGAACAAGCTCAGGCAGTTTGGGATTCCTCCTCTGCTTGAAGCTGCAAAGACTGGCTGCAGCCACGGATGCTCCTTCCTCACCTTCCATTTCCACTGCAGGGAGGGGGCAGCTTGGACTGGTAAAAAACAGCAGCAGTTCATTAGAATGCCAGGAAGGATAAAGGTAACATATATTTTGTCATATCTCCTCACATTTGCAGAGAGGAAGTAATAAACCCCTTTATTTTCTCATCATCAATGTATTCTTTGCTGCATGGCAGAAGAAACAGAGAATGGTATCTGCTGAAAAGAAACAAAACTGGCTCCTCTGAACCAGTGATCTTAGAGAGGGAGAAAAGGCATGTAGCTGAGAATTAGGGATGTTGTCATCCACCAAGTAAGCAGCTAGAAATCACGGGCACTATATCTATGGTGCGCCCCAGGGCGTTACTGTCTTGGACCAGAACACAGTTGTGGCCACAGCAAAGCAGTCTATCAAACTCTCTTCAGTAGGCGTACAGGCTTCCCAGGAATTTGGCTACGAGCTGTTTTGTTACCTGTGACAACAACATTTTTACTTTTTAACATCTGGGATGAATACTTAAGGGTCTTCGGTCTAATTCTGTTGCAACCTGCAAATATCTGGAAGTTACCTTAAGACTTCTCTTGGAAGGGTCCTCAGAAATTGTTAGCACATCATAAATGGTGATCTGTGCTAACACAAGCCTGCTGTTTGTAGGAGGGAGAAGATTTGTGGCATTAGTGGAAGACCATTTAACAGCAACATTGAAAGAATAATGGAGGTTTCATTCTGCTCTTCTTTTGTTGTCAAATATAATCTGTCAGTGGCTGCCTCTCCGACACTTCATATCCTCTTCCCTCTGTGGACAATAGCTTCATTTCACACTATGCCAGCTGGTGTAAATAGACACATCTCCAGTGAAGTTAATGGGGCTGGGGCTTTTTACACTGTCTGAGGATCTGGCACTAAACATTTTAAGCTGGCTGTGCATTCTCATCAGTTATCGAATGGGACATGTCAGGGAGGCACTCCCAGACAGACAAAACAGTTGTCTAACAGCCCTGCTATCAGAAAAGCTACAAATGTTCTCACAAAAACAGTTCTGGTGGAGCTGGTAAGCCCCTTTTGCAATATATTCCTTATGGAAAAAAAAAAAAAAGCAGCACATTTTTATTCCTCTCACATTATTCAGAGATTTTTTCATCATCAGAACAAGAAAACGTCAGAATAAGTTTATTTGAAAAACAATTTTTTAATAAAGTAGATGGAATCTCTTCAGCTAATGGTAGTGAAAGGGAATAATGATGGAATTTTCCTTTAAGTAAACTTCTTTTCAAGACAATACAGACCATTGGGAGAGGAAAATTAGCAGTCAGATCCTCACTGGCTGCAATCTGGCATCGTTCTAGTGACAGACTAACATTTCGGCTAGCGTCGCAAGTGGAATTACTCGGTCAAGTTGTGCTCTGACATATGCATTTGTTACACACTACCTCAGATTTGTTACTTGCTACCTCAGGGAAGAGAAGTAAATTCATTTTTAATGGTAAGAAATAAGCAGGTGACATCTAACACCAAACTTCTTGAGGGTTTGGCCTTCCTTAAAAAACAAAATAGTCATTTCAGGCTTTAATTTCGCCTCAGTGGTTCAAAACCTTATTCCTACAGCCTAGGGGAGTTTTTAGATACTCAATTTTTGCTAAGGACTGGCTCGTCTTTGTATCTCCTACACCCGGGACACAGAGGCCAAGAACCCCACAAATAATGCATGTATCCTCAAAGGACACCTCCACAAAGCAGGGATTTGCTACTCTTCCATGTACATCAGAGAGCTCTCATTTGAATGATTTTTTAGAGAGAAGAAGGAATAGCTAGACTGTTATTTGGATCATTAACAGTTATGGGGAGGTAGGTACATTGCATACACTGGTTAAGTACTTCAGAGGGCTGGAGCATGCAGCCTTCCAGTACCTGAAGGGGCTACAAGGAAGCTGGGGGGGGACTTTTTACAAGGGCCTGTAGTGACAGGACAAGGGGTAATGGGTTTAAATTGAAAGTGGGGAGGGTTAGATTAGAGATCAGGAAGAAGTTCTTCACAGAGAGGGTGGTGAGGCACTGGAACAGGTTGCCCAGAGAAGCTGTGGATGCCCCATCCCTGGAAGTGTTCAAGGCCCGGCTGGATGAGGCTTTGAGCAACCTGGTCTAGTGGAAGGGGTCCCTGCCCATGGCAGGGGGTTGGAACTAGATGATCTTTAAGGTCCCTTCCAACCCGAACCGTTCTGTGATTCTATGATTACATGCATCTCCCAGCACAGGTATCTTTTAAGCCTGGCCTGAACGGACATGCTGGAGGATACAAGATGTTTGGAGTGAAACACTGACCTTAGGGCCAACATTTTCAGCCCAAAGCCCCCAGGCCCTGTTCATGACTTGCATTACTGCCCTGGGCTGACATCCTGCGTGCCCAGTAAAACACCCTGAAACCCCAGGTAGTGCCGGGGTTGGCGGCTGTAAAGCACCAACTGTCTCTGTGGCCTGCAGCACTGGGAAAAGGTCAGGTGGTGGGATCTCTGTGGATACCCCTGTGCCTCACTCCTTCAGTCCTTTCAGAGGGGAGGAGAAGAGTTGCAGCAGAGCCTCCACTACAGCTGCAGGGATGGGAGGTAAAAAGGTTAGCTCAGGCCCCAGAGTCATCCTCCCCGGGGTGAAGGGCAAGTTTGGTGCGGGTTCATTTACACTCCTCTGCAGGCTATAAAGGTGAGGTGGCATTTGGCAGTGTTTCAGACAAAAGCAGGTGATGAAATGTGTGGAAACATATGCAGCGGGCACGAATGGAGAATCAGGTGAATAAACATCAAATATAGAGCCAAGGGGACAGAAACCTTTTTACCTATCAATCAAATCACAGCCGAGGGGCCATAACTAATTCCATCAGGAAACCCAGAATACCTGAGGGGCACAGGAAAAATGTGAAACTTTGCAGGAAATCTGTTCACAGTGAAGCCACTGAGTGAGCTGAGAGAACTCGAAGGCATGGAGCAGAGCCAGGGAAAACAGACAACGATAGACCAGACATTACAGAATATTCTGGGGATAAATTGCTCCAGAGAATTGCAGTGCTACTTAGCACTGGATTCAAGGGTACTTAGGTATTATTTCTTGTGTAAAGCCTTCACAACCATCTGCTTTTGATTTTTTTTTCCAGTGACTTTAAGAAGACTGAGAAATACCAATTAATCAAAGCAAATATTTTGTAAGAAATGTATGTTTTGAGAAATATCCACAGAATCATGAAAATGGCACTGAACTAGCGTATTTTTTTGCCAAGTTGCCTACTAGGCTGATGTCTAGGATTTTTTGTTCTGTGGTTGCTCAGCCAAAGGGATGGTCCTGCAGATGCCAAAATTTTCATACCTAGGAGTAGCCCTAATTTGTGAGCTGCCTCGAAGTTTATGACACCACAGTTTCCAGAACCCTTTTGCAAAACCAGCATTGTAAAGCCCCGATGCAAATTATGATTTTCAGAGTACAGACTCACTATTTGGAACTGGAGACTTCGAGCAAAAGGGGACTTTTAGATGCAGCACTCCCCATAACATTTGGGACTCATCTGTTGCCATGAATGATGCTCACTATGCTACATAAAACAAACTCCCAATTTTAGTGTCACTCTTCATAGCATCTACAAATATGGGCATGCCTTCCATTAACAGAGAGTTTAATAGCTTTGAAGTATTTCTTAATAAACAGAATCTTCACATTTTTCAGTACTGAGATCAAAGCATAAGTAATTCTTATAAACAGTTTATTTGAACCAGCATTAGAAGTCAATTTGGCATTTGTTGTATCATTTGTCCCATTCTTGTGTAAAAGCCTCCTATTCTGTTTTGTGTATAATTTTATTTCAATTACTGTAATTTCAGTTGCAACTAATCACACACATTAAAAATCAGCTAGTGTCTTGAATAAGCCTTTACAAAAAGCTCGACGCTCTGTGCTGCTCATTCTTGATAATTGGCACATTAATGCACACCTGATTTACAATGCACAGTACAAATACAAAGTGCAAATTACAGCAAACCAAACCGCAATCAAGGTTTTCATGGCTCTGCAGCGTGTGGCGTGACGTTCACCAGCTGTAGCCCAGGGGCCAGTAGGCTACATTTAAGCCCTCGTTCCTTAGTTTATTCCCTGTGACTGGCTTCCCTGGGAGCGGTGCAGAAGGCTTAGTATGTTCACTGAGAGCAAACAGCACTACAAGACCCTGTGAACTCAAAAAGACCCAAACCTTGAGGCCTAGGTCCTCACCGACCCAGAGACTACAGCCAACAACCCCTCAAGACAAGTCATCCTTGCCTCCAAATACTCATCAGGCCATTTTGTTGTTAAAGGATGATAAATTAGTCTAACATTGAGGAAGTAACAGTTTTGTTATTTTTTTTGCTACAGCTACAACTCAATAGGGACCATATTTGCAGATTCAGAGCCTTTTTATGTCTCTGAGATGCTTGATCCCTAGTGTACCAGGGAAGCTCTCCTCAGGCTTTGAATCGAGTCAGTGGTTCCCCACTGCAGCCGGCACGGCTCTGTAAGACTACGTTCAGAAGCAATTGCTACATCAGATCCTTAATTTGTACTTGACAATGTTCAACTCATACACACGGTAGGTGGGCGGGGGAATTTGATGGCTTTCCGATTGTGTGGGGAAAGGCAAAAATAGACTTTGTTCTGTATTTGGTGTGAAAATGATTAATCTCTCTTGTATTAAGTTACAACATGGATGTGGAGCAAGAGAGACTTAGATTTTAATCTTTTCACTGAAGTAAAATAATTAAAAGGGTTTCAGAAACTCATTTATTTCCACATAAAATATTCTATTTCAGGCATGTTTGAAAAAGTGTTTCAGAAGTTAACGATTTAAAGCAAGCAGCTGCGTACTGATAACTGGGGAAATATCTCACTGCGGCTTTAGATCACAGGAAACCACTCAGCAAAGGAACAGATTTTTCTTTCTAATTTTGAAAAAAAAAAAACCCAAGAACAGCCACTGGTTAGAGTGCTAGCCTGAAATTAAAACACGTATCTGCAAGAGAAGCACGATAAAAAGGGATTGAAGGAGAGGCAGCTCTTTTAGTATCTCACAAACAGTTATTTACTGTGAAAATCTGCTGAATTCATCCTCCTCATTGCTATTTGTTACGTACAGACAGAAGAAGTGCCGCTGTTCATTTAGGCATTTTAAACACTGATTATGAGCGCTATGCTTGCAATCAGAGCTAATGTCAGGGATTGGGTTTGCAGTGGCTTACACGTGCTCCCAGCGCCGGCTGCAGCGCATCCCGAGCAGATATCAAGAGTGGGGACTCTATCACCACAAACAGCTAATGCAAGAAGTGCTTTTAATGGATTGTTTCCCACGTAATAGCCTGTTCTTGTACCGTAACCCCTGACAGCTCAGTTTTATGATGAAATGTTTTATCACATGAGCCAATGCTTAGATGGAAAATGTGTTTTGGGAGAACTGGTGAAGATTACAAGACAGTTTGCTCAATCCATTTCTCTCTCCTTGGAGTTGTCAAGCATGGAGACAATCAAATCCTGGCAGCATTTACATTTGATGTCTATCTAGAATAACTTAACCGGTCAAAGAATTATCTCAGTCTGACACCTGGGGTCACCAAGGGGTTTTCTAGGCCAAGGAATGCCAGTGATGGGCAGATTGGCTTTCAGTTGGGCTTCTTGATGGCCCATCAGGATAAAGCCAGCTTCTCCCTGCTATGAGTAGTTCTCACCTGCAGATGTCCACTGTAGCATGTGGGCCCATGATTTTCTTGGCAGTGTTTCAAAACTGGGATTTTTCAAAATTATTTCCATACTCAATAGTTGGATGTTAGGAGTTTGGCAGACTTGGAGAAAAAGATTTGCAAGGGAATTCAGGGTTCAGAAAGTCACACTCATGTTATCAGTATTTTAATTTGCCCTGAACTCAGACTTAAGCCCAGAAGGAGTAATTAAATATTGTAATCTTGTGTAGATCACAGGCTTTCATACAGTTACCCTTTGTTGAGGACCCAAAAATGTTTATTTGATTACTCATCTCTTCCATGTGAGATTTGATTGTTGATTTGAAGACATCCAGACATGGAAAGCCCTCCACTTCTCTTCGTGGTTTGTTCCAATGGCTAATCAGTCTCACTTGTTTCTCAATTAAATCTGTCTGATGCTGGCTCCCAGCCATCTATTCTTACAATGTCTTTCTCATGAAGCAAAACAGCTTTGGGTAAGTCAGGGTCAGGCACTGGCAAGCAGCAGCTGCTCGAGCAAAATGATTGTTAGCATTTTTAATTATAAACCCCTTATATATTTATTGAAGTGAATTGAAATTAAAAAAACCCACAGTGAATTAGTGTTTTATACAGCATTTTAAAAGGCACTGAGCACTATAAAAACATATGGTTTGATTTTAATATTTCTCTAGGTAGGTATTATTGAGAATTGGCAAAAATAAAAAAAACCGGCATATTTGTTCTTTTGCTTTGTATAATGAACATCTGCACTTTTGCCTACCTCAAGTGACTGTTAATGAAGTTAGAGAAATCCACTGTCTAAGGAGTAGGCTAGAACAGCACTGGAAATTCAAAAGAAGTACCATCCGAAGGTCTGGCTGACTAAAGAGAATGAAATAAAACTCAAAGCTTTGTCTGCCTCTACCTAAACTCACAGGGAAAGACCTTAAAGACCCAGCTATGGCATTCCATAGCTGTATTTTCATTAGGAAGCTGTTTCTTCTCTGACAGCTCTACCCTGAAATCAGGTTGGACAGAGAAACTGGGGTCTCAGATACCCCAAAGAAACAGGAATTACTAAAAAAAAGCACAGCAGAGAGAAGAGGAAAAAACATCTGGATCTGCATCCATTGAAACCTATGGAAGTTTTGCTTTCTAACATAGGCTTTACTGCTTTGACTGAAATACCACTTTTACACCATGCCCTCAGATTCAAGAAGGGTTATGGTTGCTCCCTATGTCCATGTCACTGCGCTGGGGATGGTTCATCTGCTGCTTACTTACAAGCTGGGTTCGGAAGGATGGCTCTGTGGAGACATACTGAAAACCTGAGGCAAGCACAAGAATGCTTTGTAAACCCACCATCCACAAAGCGCAGAGAGATGTAAAATCAGGCAGAGCCCAGGGGCAAGGGCAGGAAAAGTAAAAATATTAAAAAAAAAAAAAAAAAGCCCTGTGAAATACTACACTAGAAAGTGACTGTCATCTTTCTGACAGGAGTTTCAAAGACCCCTACAAAACAAACTAGCCAAGATTTATCTTAATAATTGAGACAATGTCCTAACTTCTTGTTTTTCTCCACCACAGAAGAACAACACTGCACTTAACTACTCAATGTGAACTAATTGATTCACAATTACCATTAGTGCAGTTACCTGATTGTGCCCTTTCACACAGCTAAAGGAAATCAAAGCCAATCCACGTACACCAATGTGCTGCACCTTTTCTGTAGGATACTCTGGCATCGCATTAAGTGCTATTTCTAGAGATTGCCTGCAGCAGATTTAAATTCTGCTTGGGTTGAATAAAGGAAAGATAATGTTACTTCAATCTCTTCCAGTCATCTGGGTTTTGTTTTGATCATATTTCAGGAATATTCACATGCTTCCCATACGTATTGCAAGATTATTTTTGTAACATAAAGTTCTCCCTTCTAAGGTCATTTATTTTAGTTTCAACGCAGCCATGCTGATAAATGGGAGATGAAGGGGCATGAGAACTTACTTCCCCAATTAATCACAAACTCTAAGCAATGAAATGTACTCCCCAGGTACTGAGAATAGTTTTGGGCCAAATCTTACATATGGCAAACTCCTGTGACTCTCAGTTAATACAGTCAAGAGCTACAGGGTTTGTCGCTCAGGCTAACTCTATACTCCTTTAGTAGGATAATCCTGAGGGTAGCTGAGGCTGAAGCACTCCTGCATCCATACCACAGCCCTTCAGGGAACCCTGGCAGACCCTAAGCATGGGATCTACCCACAAGCCCTTGCACTTCTCTCCCCACGTGTTTACACTGCACACATCTGGGGCTCCGACTGTCTGGTCACACATAAACGGCTTTGCTTGGTTTACCCTATTTACCACTGCCACGTAACACAAAAAGGGAAGAGGCAGGAAAGGCCAGTCCTGAGCTCCCTGCGCTAGCCACCAGCAGCCAGAAGCTGGTGTTGAATGGAGCAATCAGCATTTGCACCCTCAGGTTTCCCTCAGCACCTGCACAGATGTAGACTTCATTCCATCACACAGGTCAAAGGCCATTGGTATTGCCTCAGTTAAAACCGCTGCTGCTTTCCCCATTCCCATGCTTTGCTCGGACTGATTCAACAGGGCTACAAAGATGTGCACTCTCATGGCCTCAATGCCTTGTGAAATCTCAGTCCAGTATGGGATGTCTTGGAAGCCACCATGGAGCCAGGCCCATCATGAAGGCCGTGATAAGACTTACCATGGCAGAAGAAGCACAAACAAGGCTATCCGCTTTGCTAAAGAAAGCCAAAGAAACCATGCTGAGCTCAAGGAAACCCACTGCAGGGCCTTTTGTGATCGGGGGTGTCACTAGGGGTAAATCTGAAGGATGGCCCCTTTAAGAAGGGAAGGAGGGAAGGAGTAGAACTTGAAAACGGGGAAACTAGCTGCTTGTAGAGTTGTGCAGAGCTACGGATTTGCGTGAGTCATGGATCCACCTTCTCTGCATTTTCTTAGCCTTCGTGTCCTCCATACACTTACTCATTGGGTAGTTCTGGTAGTGCCTAATGGGAACCAAGCTGTGTAGCACACACAGACATCACAAACTGTCTTGTTGGGTGGCTCCTGCCCCACACTAGCTCTGACAGGGATGGGTATATCCATCACCCTGTCCTGAGATGCTATAGGATCACTTTCCAGATATCCATATATACAGCTGGAGGAATATACTTGGCAGTGATCACTGATCATTGGGCATAAAAGAATGTAGGAGCTAGATGAAGGATAGTGGAGGAAGAGCATTATCCATCTGAAATCAGCAGCATGTTCCCCCACCCTCACACCCTGGAAAAGCCACTGCTGTAAAGGGCAAGTCTCAAGGGCCCTCTCTTAAAGGTCCCTTCCAAGAAAATCTTGGAAGAGTAAACAACTGGCAAACCTCTTGGTCCTCCCTGAATCTTTGCTTGTGCTGATGCAAGTGTGGAAGCCAAGGCAGTGGTAAGAAAACAGTGACTAGTGACAGAGATTTCTGACTGGGAAACTAAGAAAACATTGGACTGGGGCAAGATTGTGGGAGGGAGTGAGCCTTGTTGGGGAGGCTGGCACTGTGACTTTCTAGGTCACACCAGGCTGCTTTGAAATAGACTTCTGGCATGTACTCACGGACAGAATTAGGTGGTGCCTGGCCCAGGAACGAAACAGCTCCATGCGGCTCATGCAACACCATCAACCAGCCTGGATAAGCACTGCAGCCTGGGATGGGGAAATGGGGGGCTGGGTGTTGGGATGTCAAGGGAGGCAGCCAGCTGGCCAGGGAGCTTGTCCTGCCTGGGAGCCCTGTCACTATGGGGACACCTGCCCGCAGGCAAAGTGGTCCTGGCACCGCACAGCTGGGCTGGAACTCCTGGATGGGTGATGCTGGTAGGGACAGAGACACCCTGGGCAGGGACTGTGTCTGTGGGTGACCTGCTCAGGAACAGAGCATGAGAAAGCGGTAAGTGGGAAAGAACAGCAAAACATCATCACAAATGGGAATATGTGACTTTGTGAGACAACACATTGTGAGCACAGGCCACAGGGAATGGGAGTTGATAAGGAAAGGACAAGGATAAAGAAGACAGCAGCCAGTGTATGAGCAGAATACCTATGCTCACAGTCCTATTTTAAGTCAAAATATTTTTTCCCCCAAGAAAAAGAGGTAGAAGGGAAAGGTAAAAGAAATTTGATATGTATGACTATGACAACAATACGCCAATCTCAAAAGACCAAAATGGGATAAATAAACCTTATTTAAATTCTTGTTAGATTCCCTTTTCATAAGACACCTGGCTCTGACGCTGAATGCATTTAATCACATCTGTCCTATTTAGCAAGAGTGAATGACCTAAACCGTATGAAAATTGTTGCTAGCTCAAACATGACGTACTAGGAATGAAAGCCAGCCCCATTCACTACTTTCTGTAGAGCATTCCCAAAAATGTGTTATTCACACTGAGGTTCTAAGCACATTGTAGTTCACGAGGCAGAGGTGGGAAGATCCTCATGCGGATGCAGGCAGAGAGCTACGCCTTTGGACTGACCAACTTGTGGGAGAGGGGAGTGGCAAAAAATGATCCAGAATTCAGAAGGATTGATTAATCAGCTTTAAAAGAAGTGCTGTCATAATTATAAAGGGAGACACAATTAGGTGTCCAGAGAACTCGATGGAAATCAGGTGACCTATAGTCAGTAACAAATTCTGATACTTACCGGCTCTCTGCTCCTGCCCGTAGCCTGTGCCTCCAACCGTGTGTCCCTCCTGTCCAAGTACAAGCTCCTCAGAACAGCGTCACATCCAGCGATGCTATGCTGCTTTCAAATCTTTACAGACCTTCTGAGTTTGTGCGACTGTTATATCTAAAAGTGATAATAAAGTGTATTATATCTTAATGAAATAGGAAGTTACCACATAAATATGTTAGCCTATGTTCACAAAAATGTAAAAAAAACCCACTTGGTGCATTCTATGCTAAACTCGTTTTTTGTAATGAGCAGGTTAAAAGGCTGCTGTGTCATTATTCTGAATTACTCTGAAAACACTCGCGCTGATTAGGCAGCAATAGGCATGTGCAGTTGACTTGAAGGAGCTAAACTTTGCATCAGATTTCCCCTGGGTACTGTGTGAAACTGCACAATAAATGAGCGTTGTAACTTAAACAGATACCAACTCGTCAGAGGCATGGAAAAAAAAAATGCTGTGGTGTTACCAGGCAGCCCTGACAGGTCTATTACACTCTTCGCAAAGTCTGATAGTCATTTTCTAACAGTAGCTGTCTTAAAAATTAACGACGCATACTTTCAGTGTTACCTCATTACTGATGCACAGCCCGGTAGGTTCAGATGAGATTCCAGCTAGATGGGTGTGTCCTCAGTGTGTAAGGGAATGGGATCAGTTCACCAAAAAGCTTTCCTTCCTCATTTATCTGTATCTTTATTTTTCTACTTAATCTACACAGACTTTCTGGGAGATCTTCCACTCGGTGTTCACCTTTCCGGTTGTCAATAAGACTGCTTTAGATCACCATCTTGGGTTAAAAATTCCATACTGTAGCATGAAAATAGGGGGTTTTGCCTGAAGTTTGGAAAAAAATCCAAATATTTTAAGCTGTGAAGTAGAAAAAAACCCCTTTTTCTACCGCACCTTTTAAACTTTCCTGTAATATTTGGAAAGCTCCAAGCAGATGAGAGCTTCCCTCCGTGAAGATGCAAAGGTACACAGTGTGTACCTCTGACACGGAGTGTCAGAGTACTGACACTCCCAGTGGAACTGTTATGACATTCCCGCTGGTTTATCATCACCGCCTAACAATGCAGAAAGTAAGTAGCTTTTAGCCTTTCAATTTGGAATCTTTTAAAATTAATTAACCTCTGTAGTCATATGTCAAACGTGTAAACCAGCTTTCTGAAGGAGCGTCTCTGATTTAACGCATCTTCTTGCCCACTCCCGCCCAGTCGGCTCCCTCCAGCCCAGAAAAAAAGCCTGGGAAAGTAGGTAAAGATCAGCATTCTGACCCAAAGGGCAGCAGATTGGGCTCTGCTGGGGGAGCGCAGGACGTGAGGGAGCAGTTCAGTTTCCCTCACCCAGCTGGGGCCTCAGATTTAAGCAGATGCATGCATGCCTATAGCCGATGGATATATGCACATCCAGTGTTCCCAGTATGGGCAAAATCCCAAAACTGATGTTGTTTTTCCCTTTACATCCGAATGGTGGTTTACACTACTTGACCTTATGCTGCTACCATCAATCGATTAATCTCTAAATGAGAATTAATGAAGATGTACAAATGAGAATTAATGAAGATGTATGCTTAGTACCAAGCTGGGCTGGCTGGGTGCCCAGGTATTGGGAGCGACGTGTTTTCCATTATTGGAATGCATTTACTCTCACTGATGTGCAGAATTTGGATTTTATTGTTATTCTTTCTGAATTAAAAACCTACAGAGGCAGAATATCTGATCAGTACTATAAGGCTGAAAAATAGTCTCCCAAGTTTGGTCAGCAGGACAGTGCTCACTCTGTCTAGGTGGCACTTTAGTGAGGGCAGTCCTAAAGGAGCTGAGATTTGATATAAAACAAAATGCTTTCATCAGCTTTCAGAGTCTGATCTCCTAGTGAAGAAAACCATATGGAACTGAATCTTACCTGAGTCTTTCCATAGAATAGAGCACTACAGAAATTTCCTGGCTAACAAATGAATTTACACAAATTTCAGTTCTTCCCCGTGCTGGTCACGTATGCTAAAAGATGCGTAGTAAGCTGCAGAACGGTATCTGCTTTACAGAGGGTCTGTTTTCCTTTTTTCCATTATGTGAATGGTAAAAAAAGAAATTAATTTAATTTTCTGATATTTTTTCTTTTGAAGACTGAAAAGTACACATTACTGTTTTGAATTGCCCAGAGAAGCTGTGGATGCCCCATCCCTGGCTGTCTTCAAGGCCAGGCTGGATGTGGCTTTGAGCAACCTGGTCTGGTGGAAGGTGTCCCTGCCCATGGCAGGGGGGTTGGAACTAGATGATCCTTAAGGTGCCTTCCAACCCAAACCATTCTGTGATTCTATGAATTATGACTTAGCACCCTTTTCTCCCCTTTTCAGCAAAGGTTGAATTTTGTTTCATCTACCTCATCTGCTTTGAAATATCCTGGAGCCATGCAGCTCTCTCCAGTTGCAATAAAAATATTTCTACTACATGCTACAGTAAAAAAGTGAAGTAGGCACCTGAATCTATTTTGGATGTGTAGACATAGGTAGCTTTTTCTAGCACTTCCTGGTGAAATAATCCTTTTTATTTTTATTCTGGGAGGCACTTTGGCACTGAGCAGTCAAAACTGATTTCCTCGGTGCTCTTCACTGCTTGAACTGAAGCAGGTGGCCAGCTGCTTTCTAGACAGGAATGTTTGCTCTTGCTAAAATCTGTGCTGCGACATCATGCATAATTAAGGGAAACATGTTTGACTGGGCTGAGGAAGCTGAAAAGCACATAGTCACCCGCTTTATGGTTATTTATGTTAAGGTTCAGGTTTGGATCACCTACCCAGGCGAGCACTTGCACTCCCAGGCATGGGCAGCGCACGGACTGATGTGTTGGAACAGGTAGGTCCTGGCATGGGCACAAGAGTGGAAGTTTTACCTTCATTACTAAGCTGGCATCACCCAAGATTTCACACCATAGTCACAGGGCAAGCTGCACTTGGCTAACCGTTTAGTCATATAAATAGTAGCTGATGGTTTAATAGCATTTAATTAAGCTCACACTGATAGAGATGGCATAGGTAAAACCACCTAAGCTTTGCCAGCCTATTTCCATCGATGCAAGAGTTTTGTGTTGTGGATTCCGGTAAGGGAACCAGGAGGACAAAACGAAACTTATCCTTCGCACATCACCCCCTGTACCTGGCAACAGGGAACCAACTACCAATCGCTGCTGCCCACTCTGAACTGTCTGTACCAGAGCAACATCCTCCGCATTACACACGCACCGCGTATTTTTCGTGCATCTGCAATGAAACATTGCCGTATGCGTGTGTACGTGCACACATGCTCTAACACGTACACTTGTGCGTGTATATGTATGTTGGCATGCATATTAGGCTGCTCTCACACTGGAGCAAAACTGCCTCTGTCCCTGGCAGTGATTATTTGATCCCAGACAAGGAATTCACCCCGCAAGATCAGCCGTATTAGCTTCCAATACTTTCAAACTTCACTTGCTGGAGCAAGCCTAAATCCCTTTTGCATATTGGGTTTAATAAGAGATTTGTTGTCACTGTTGTGAACAACTAAAAAAAATTATTGCAAGAAGCTTTGCGTGTTCCTGATGGGATTGTGAGCTCTCTGGGAACAATTTTCACATACTTCCCAGCAAAGTTAGACTGCTTTGTCCCAGACTCTAATGCTACCCTGGGGGGATTTAGCTGTTCAGAGCTTGCATCAAGTTCCGCACAGATCCCAAGGAAAACATAGCTGCTCATCCTGGCTGCAAATGCTGAGGTGAGAGTTGAGCCGCTGCTCTGTGCTGTCCGTGGGCCATCAGAACTACGCCGTTGTGCGAAGAGGCAGAACAGGGCAACGTTTTCTGGGGCAGGCCGAACCGTTTTCTTGAACGAGGGCAAGAGACGCTCCAGAATCCTTCAATTCATGGTTCTCCATGTAGGCAGGGCGAGGAGGTGGATGCACAGCAGCGTGCAACCCAAAGTCCTTCAGTTGCCGTGTTGGCTAAATTGCTGCATGATACAGTGACGTCAGACTTTCAGAGGTCTTAATCTGACTGGTTTTAAGCCAACAGTTAACCACAAGCGGGTGTGAAACCGGCACCAAAAGGACTAAATGGCAAGCTTCCCTGCTGGCGCAAGCACCTCTAATATAACTGGTGAACTCCTCGGTTCAGATCTGACAGAGCGCTCAGGCATATGCCAGCTTAAGTACGCACAAAGCCTTACGTCTGTGAAGAGTAGGCAGGAAAAGAACACCACTGGCTTACGGAAATCTGTGAGAAACCATCCCTTTCTGGAAGGTTATTTACTAAATAATGGTGAACTCCGTAGGAATAGTGCAACTGGGGCTTTCTGAATGCTGGGATGCAGTGGGCAGGGACAGCTTCCACAAGGGTAAATCTGAACCGACTGGCACACAGAATCAGACGATTTGAAAACCAATGGGAAAGCTAGAAAGCACTGGAAACCCCAGCAGGCGTGGAAGGGCAGGTGATACCTTCTGACCTCCTTCTAGTGTCTTACACCTGGGGACTCTTCTAATCTTTCACGTTTCCCCTCGTTCCTGTTGCATATTCACACGTGTTGGGTCAGAGGGGTCTGTTCCTTTAACCTTGAGAAATCAAGCCTGCAGATGTTGCACATGGAGGCTCCAGGTGATCCTAGAGGTGGAGGGCTCCTGTGCTTTGACAGCTTTGCATGCCTGCCAGACGCGGGGGTATCCTGCCAGACCAGGTATCCTGCCAGTTAGTAAGAAATAATTAAAAGGAGAAAGCAAGATGGGCTCTTAGAACCCCTCCATATAAACAGCGAAGGGTAAGGCAGCAGCAAGGGCCCCTTCAACATCATCAAAATCCTCCGAGGGAAGCCACAAGCACGAATCCTTCTGCCCCGTCAGTGGCATTTCCACCACCACTCCTCCACCCAGTATCAACACCTTACTACCACTATACTAGGGGTGGCTGGGTGGGGTCAAGTAACAGGGTCCTCCCCCAGAGCACAGACTAGGAAGTACTGGGTAATTTAGCACGAATGCATAATTCAATAGTTTATTTTAAATGGAAGAAATCGGATCTGCAATAAATACATTTTCTGTATTTTGAGTATTATAACAGATAAAGTGATGTAAACATTTTAAAATGCAAAGTGCCTTCTGTTATAACACAAGGCAAATGTTGGCAACCAGCAGCATGTAAAAAGCAACCACAGGAAACAGCACTAATTTACATAGCATAGTAGCAATGCAACTGCTCTGCAGCCTTTTTCATACTGTAAGGCAAGAAAAAAATCAATTATATATGGTCAAATTTACGAAAGAATAACTAACCCTCAGCACCTGAAAAGTAGCTTTATATACCAATTTCCAGACAAAATGTAAATGTGATTTGACTTCTTGCTGAGCACATTGCTCTATTTCTTGTAACACTTGTGTTGTTTTGTATTTTTTGTATTATGTATGAGAAAATTACACCTTGTTGAAGCGCCCACTTCCTTTTATACACTGGCTCCATTAAATTAGAGCTGTTAACATTAGAGAAAAAGAAAAAAACAGACTAAAAGTTGTCACTGTAGTAGGGCAAAATCCTACTTTGAAAAAAGAGGTAAATAAGAATACTGCTATGGCAAGATAAACCTGAGAAGTGTTTCATAAAGTGCATTAAGTTCTATTGTACCAACTCCTTTAGATAAGGGCTTTGCAAACGTATATCTAGAGCAAGTGTTAAACTACAGTTGTATATAGTTTGAGTTTAGGAGCTAGTGCTATGATAGTTGATCCTTATTTTTCAGGTTACACAGTACTATTCACTTAAAACCAGCAAGTATGGGGAAACAATCATCTATATGTATATATATTTGTCACCACACCTTCAAGTAGGTCATTGAAGATACATTTATTTGGATAAAATTACTCAAGTGACAACCATACATACTTTGCGTGAATTGCTGAAGAATGGCATTATCAATTAGACTTAAAAAAATCTTTTACACAGCAGTTTCACTTCTGAAAAGGGAGATTTCTGAAAAATCATAACAAGAAGTAAAGAAGTTGGAAGGAAATCCAGCCTAGGAAAAATTGCACTGTTTCTTTTCTAACCATCTGACTGGACAAGAAGTTGTCTAGGAATGCTTTGCTGATGAAACAAAGAGACCCAGGCATTGTAGCAAAGAATTCAATATAATTATACCATTAAAAGACAGACCTGAAACTACAAAATAACTTCGAAGAGTGACTAAGTGCGTGAGCAAGTACTAAGACACACATAATGTGATTCAAAAACTCTAAACAATTAGCTAAATTATTTAACTAACTTGAGGCTTATTAACCTAAACTATCTGGAGGAGGTGTTGATCCATGGGTTCACCTGACTGTATATATCCAACCCTCAGCTTCTCATTCAGAAACAGGTATCAATGATGTGAGATAAACAGAGCAAAGTTCACAAAGTTCAGAGATCCTCAAGTACATTAATACTCTCTTGGAAACCTGAGCGGAGGAAACCACAGAAAAAGCTTAGATCACAAAAGACACCAAAAGACAACTCAGAACTGTCTGGCTAAAGGGCAAACAAAGCCTGCTGTATTTCCACACTTGTACCTGCATTCTCTTTATAAAGTTTGGCTTTAGGGCTTTCAAGTTAAATGTTAGTATTTTTACACAGGACAGAAAGAATTCTCTCCCTGATCCACCTATGGTACTATGCACAACTCTACCCTTCCTCTTAGGTCTGGGTTTTTAAATTTAAAGCCCTCAAAATATTACAGCCAGTTGTGGTGCTGGAAGAAGGAACTTGGATTGCAGGAGTCTACTCGCACCTTCGTAACCAGCTGAGATCGGGTAGCCAAACCACGTTCTTAACTCTACGAGAAAGTACGAGACAGAATCTTAAGAAACTACTCTTTAGCACCTTTAAATGGTCACCCATGCAATAAATCAGATTATCCCCCATGCAGCAATGAAAAATGGGCAGGATAATAGCCGTAGTATTATGATAGCATCTATCTTTTGGAGTATGCCTCAAGCACTTCGGTACCGACAACCTACTAACGTGCACAGTCCAAGAGTTATTTCTGATACTAGATTTGATTATGAAATCAATTTTCCCCCATCATAAATGAAATTGCTTTTTCATCAAAAGACTAAACATTTTCAGAACCCTTTTTCAAATCAAAACCAATATATTTTCACCACATACAATTTCCATTCAAATGTTTTCAAATTTATGCTGAAACTGTTCCTTCATAAAACCAGCTCAAGCTATTATATTTATATTAATACCTTAAAAGGTATTAATTGAGCCCAACATTTCACATCAAGAAAGCATTTGAAAGATGGCTTTGTTGAAATTTCTGTACCAGAGCCTTCTACATAGAAGAGAAATTCCTAAATGTTGGCTTGGGGCAATCCACTTTGTAGAAGAAACAGTCAGATAGGTCTCTAGCCCTTATACACAAAACCGCTAGGAATTTTTACTTAGTTCCAGTTGTCTGGATATTTAAACTTTGTAATAAGCATACCCAGAGTTTTCTTTCAGTACTCCAGAATATCCTAAACAGAAGGCTTACTTCTTTTGGTTTTCTTCAGCTTTGAATAACCTTCTTCTTTCTGTTAAAAACCAAAGACACAAACAAAAGAAGGCAAAAAAACCCCAATAAACAAAACAGTAAAACCAAGCTAACAGCTCAACTGAAAAGTTGTTCTGAGTGAAATGTTTAGGTGAATGATATGAGAAGTAATTCATAAAAGTTTCTATTTTCCAATATAAATATAATTTAAATTACGTTTATGTGAACAGTGGGTAAATAAAACCAGAGCTTTTTTGAAGATACCCTTTTATATGCTGGCAGCCACAACTTTCAAAACCAACTGATCATTTTTGGTGTCCAAACTTGAGATAATGACAAAGGCTTACTCTTCAGAGAAGTGTTTAGCAGTGTCCCCACTCAGCACCATTATATTTTAATCTGGAGAGAAGAGGAATCAGACTAACGAGCACTGGATAGTCCATTCCTACCCCAGTTAATAAGTCCCATTCCTAATCCTGAGGCTCCAGCTGTGGCTTCCCTAGAGGTGTGCATCCACACCATTTGGCTCCACCACTGGCAATGCTGCACTGGCAGTGTGGCAGGCAGTGAGAACTTGCTCTATCCTGCCGCTTCCCAAAGGAAGCTTGTAGGGCTCAGTCTGGTACTCATGTTACACCCAGCCTGCCTGGGGGGAGAGGAATGGTGTGGGACACTTATCACTCATGACTAGGACAGGGCAGTGCCCCTTCTCCAGCCCAGCAGCACTGCCAGACCACCTACAAGCTCTCTGCTTGTCCAGTCTGCCCAAGTCATAGCTCACAAGCCCTAGTGTGGCTGAGTCATTCCCTGTGGCAGGCAAAGGACTTCAGAACTTGATCCGTATTATGTATGGTAGAAGTCTCTCTTCAGTGAACAGACCCCAGGGGTTGCTATTCTTATAACCACATTAATTTTTAGTTGCTGTTTTTCTTTTCTTCTTGATGAGACTGATGCCTGACACTGCTGCTGTAGCATCGCTATGTTGGCCCAGTTAACCAGTGACTCACTGGCCTTGTGAAAGGGCCTTTCCCAACTGCAGTTGGCTGGTGCCAGCTCAGAGCAGCTGGGCTAGTGTTTCCCA
>NW_010227981.1:0-298 GCF_000690775.1 Eurypyga helias | reverse complement strand
CAGCCAGAGCTCTAGAGTATGGGCATGTTCCTGAGGCAGGCCCCTGAGCCTGCTCTGCTGGCGCTTTCTGAACTGTACCCGGAGCCCAGATGATGCTCTTCTAATTACCATTAAATATTGCACAATTATCCTGGTTTTGGCTTTAAAAACATGACAAAACAAAAAGATGACAAATAAAATATCTTAAAAATACAAATTAAGGGGAAGAGTCTGAATTATGGATGTATACTTTTAAGTTCCTAACCAAAAGTCAGTAACTATGCTTGACATGGTAAGGTCACATATAGAATCATAGAAT
>NW_010227980.1:1818-2075 GCF_000690775.1 Eurypyga helias | reverse complement strand
AGCAGAGGCTGCTGCCAGACTGGGCGAGGGTTCCCTTTGTCGGAAGGGGGATTTGCCCCCCCACCCATCCCCAGGGGCTCTGTCTCCCAGGGCCTTTCCTGGTCTGTGGGTGCGGGAGAGCGAGACTCTGGGTCGCTGCTGTTCCCTCTCCCGGAGGGGATGGGGGGCATCGCCCCCCGCCCAGGGGAAAGGACAAAGGACTCTCCCGGGCAGGGACAGAAGGCTGTGCCCGAGCGGGGTGGGGGGCGGGTGCCATG
>NW_010227980.1:887-1572 GCF_000690775.1 Eurypyga helias | reverse complement strand
GGGGTTTGAGGCTTGGGGTGGTGGAGGGCGTGCGCGTGCTCTTCCCATGTGTTGTGCAACCTGTACAGCTGTTTTCTTCCTCTTTCTCATCCTCCCTCCTCCACCACGAGCTCTTCTGCCCATCCTGTTGTTGACGGGGTGAGTCAGCCCGAGGGTCAGCCGTGCCCGCGGAGCTGGGGGGTTTGTTTTTCCTGTGGCGCGCTGGCGGGCGAGCCTGATGCTTCGCAGGCAGGTCTTCTCTCCCCGCTGGAACGGAGCCTTTTTCCGTAGCCGCTTTTGGCACCGAGCCCTTCTAACGCTCACCCCTTTGGCACCTCACGCTCCTGTTTTGTGCCCGAGCGCTTCCAGACTCGGCACCGGTGGGTGGCATTGGATGAGACTTTATCACGAGAGGGAGACCGAAGGGGTCGAGTCCTCTTCCAGCTCGCGTACGGCAGAGCGGGGCTGCTTTCCAAGCCCCCTCCGAGGTCGCTTTGCCTCTGGATGGTTTTGTTCCGATCCCCTCTGGCACAACAAAGGGGATTATTCTGCCAAGTTCAGCTGTTTGGCCGGAGCCCAGCGCTGGGCCGCGTGTTGCTGCGCGCGTTGCTGCCCTGGGCTGCCAGGAGCTCCGTGCGCAGGCAAAACGCCTCCAGCCCCAGCCGCCGCCGCGCTTTCCCTCCGCTCCGAGCCCTCGCACCGCGGA
>NW_010227980.1:0-792 GCF_000690775.1 Eurypyga helias | reverse complement strand
GTTGTGCGTAGGGACGGCCAGGGCTCCGGGAGGAGAGCAAATTGTGCCGGAGCCAAACCCTGGCAGGGTGGGAGAGCAGAAGGGATGGAGCTGGGGATGCTCCGGAGAGGGACAGATGTCCCTCTGCCTTCCACATGGACCTTCCAACAACTGGGTTTGGCAGCATCGCCTGTTGTCCAGGCTGGAATTCCAGAAGCATCTGAAGCCTCGTTTGCAGTTACCCTCCTGAATGGGGCCTGCACTGGGCTCGTGGGGCTCGTTGCAGGGGTGAAGGGTGATCCCAGGTCACTCTCCCCCGCTGCTGGGCGGAGCTGGGGCCGTTCACACTGTTGCTTCGCAGATCCGACATCTAAATTCCCGTGTCCACAAACAGGGAGCAAGAAATGCTCAGGGAGTTGTGGTGGGTGTTAAATCTTCACCGATTTTTCTTATTTGTCTCTGGACATGGGCTTTTTGTGGGAGCAGCAGCTGAAGCTCAATCTGGAAGTTTGCTTCCAGAGCCTGGAAACACCCAAAAGCTGAAACAGTCGCCGCAGATCACGCAGGGAGAAGCTGCTCCTGGGCTCCTGGCGCCGGTGGGCTGGGGAGGACAAGGGGATGCTGCCGTGTGCCTCCGTGCCACCTCGGGCTTTGTGCTCGCCCTCGGAGGACCCCAGCCTGTCTTCACACCTCGGCTTTGTGGCCCGCAGGAGGAGCCCGTGGGGGGCCGGTTGGCGCCGGAGCCGTGGGCTGCGGCGTGATCTTCATGTGCTTTTATTTTTAGCACCTGAGCTACGCGCCGCGGCCGGTTCT
>NW_010227979.1:0-2934 GCF_000690775.1 Eurypyga helias | reverse complement strand
TCACAAACAACAGGTCCAGCGGGGATATTACAGTCAGGGAATATCAACAACCATTTAGAGTCTGTCTCACCCTTCACTACTCAGCACCAGCTGAGCATGAGAGTTTGTGTCTACAATATCAGATAAATGTTATCCATGGATTTCACTGGAGTTTGAGAAAGGAAGGAGATGAAATTCTGTTTTGCTGTGTTATCTGCTAACCTGTGTAGTGCTAGATAGAGTTAGTCTAGAACAAAGAAACTGGTAGGACCTCAGTGCATCAATTAGTTCAGTTCCTTGACATCACAGATACCAAACTACCTACATATATTTCCCTCTCTATTATAATTAGTTCAGACTTTTTAATCTGCTAATTCTATTGGGAGAATATTGAAGGTGAAGGTACAATAGATGGGAGAGGAAGAAAATAATTTCATAGGTATATTATCTGGAAACAAATCCAGAAAATTACTGAAAATTATTCAACAAGAAAGATGGAGTGAGAGAAAGGACTCAGAAGGGGCCACACAGGTGCAGAGATATATTTGTTTTCAGATCTCAGATTAAGCTTTTCATATGCATCAAGTTTATATTTGATTAAATTTTTGTTTTCATACAAATTAACTTCAGAAATAGGGAATGTTTTTAGTTTGCTCATTTCATGAAAAAAGTTGGGGGCAATTCTTCCTCAAGACCCTGAGTCTTTCAGTCTTAAGGTCTTAATATGACTAATAATTGTTACTGTTACTGGATCCTACTCACATCATATATTTTGGAATCACATTCATTTTCAGCTGTATATCACAGTCATCCTGTGATAACTACTGTATACAATTTCTCCTCCCCAAGCTTATAACAAAAATTCTTGTTAGTAGTCCTTGCACTGTGTACTGTTCAATTTGAACACTTTCTGTTAATTGATATAATCCAGTTCATTAGCATAATCCACTCTTTATGGACAACCCAAAATCCTCAAAAACTTTAATCAATTCCTGTCTCCCTTGCTTCCTACCATGTCTTAGTGTCATGCTCCGTATCAAACTTCATTCCAGGAAGTTATTTCCCAGGAACATAGACTGAGCCCACTCTGGAGGGAAAAATAAATAAATTAAAATCTTGTATCCCAACAATCAAATATCAAATACATATAACACATATATAATCTCATAGATCTAATAGGGGCTGGCTTCTAATCTTTAAAATCTCTTTATTTCTGCGTCCCTCAGAAGACTCCTGAGCTTCCATTTCTACAGCTGGGTATACTCACACTTTTCTTCTTACAGTGCTGGTTATTCCACTGACAATGCAGTTCAGTAGCATTTTCCCTGCTGTTATATCCATTTCAACCTTTGGTGTACCTTAGCAAGATCCATCACCTTGCTCCTGGCAGACAGCAGAAAGCTCAATTTCCTGAATCAACTCTAGGGTCAGACTACGAACTTTTCCTAACATGGAGCTTTTAGTAATGCAAATTTGACTCTTCCTGATGTGGATGTGAATTTCTGTTCTTTTGTCTTCTGTTCTCTTTCAATATAATCCTGTCTTCAGTTCTTCTGTATTTCAGTTTTTCTCCTCCTGGCTCTAATTCTCTTTCTTCCATTGATACACATTTTTCTTTTGTGGAGTAACGTTTTCAGTTTGGTTTTTTTGGGTTTTGTTTGTTTGTTTGTTTTTTGTTTTCATTGTGGGTTGATTTTTTTTTTTTAGTTTACTGATACATTGGCTTTCTGTTTCTGATTTTTTCCTTTCTTTCTTTTCCTTGTTCTTTTCCTTTCCTTTTTCCTTTTCCTTTCCTTTTTCCTTTTCCTTTTTTTTTTCTATTTTTCTCTTTCTTTTGCCTGTAACTGTTTCTTTTTCCTTCCCAGTTCATGCTATTATTTTCCATTTTGTCTCAAACACTTAACAAAAATAGCATGGTCTTACGTGACTGTTTAGATAGGAAAAAAAGATGACTAAAACACTACTTGTTGTTGATGACGTCCTTCTAACAATCTAATAAAGTACGTAACACTGTCTCCTTTTAAGCAGCAGAAATATTACTAAATTAATATTTTTAGTATCTGTGACCTAAGCTACTTGTATCTGTACCTTGCAGAAGTTAATGTTGCATAGTGCAAACCTGTTCAAAGTCAGACAATGAATCCCAGTTCCTTGGATAATATCAACACAGTTGTCAGAAAGCAGAAGAGTTCAGAGTCTGTTTTCATTGACTGTTGTCCCCAAAAGCTCTCTCCCAGTGCTTTTGACTTGGGCTCAAGCGCCCAGGACTTGTACCAGCAGTGCTCTGGCATCCTCTTTCAGACACTTCTTGCAGGTCCTTCATAACCACAAATGTTATTTACCAGTGAAGTGGGCTCCATCTACATGAAAGCCGCATCTATATTTTTGGAAAAAACATATTGTGCAAGGAGTAAAGATTGTTAGTGTGACTCCTTTTTGTGTGACTCCTATTTCTGTCCTGCTATGTACTTAGCAAAAGTACTTTAGGATTTTTTACTCCATTCTTCACTTCCTTTCAGTACTACCTGCTTGTCCATTCCTTTACTCTTTTCAAAAACTTTTTTGAGGCAGGCCAAGAAATTTGAGGATGGGAAATCATTATGAAATGCTTCATGTGTTCTGCTCTGTACTGTCTATAGCCAGACAACCCAGAATCACATTAATTTCCCAGTTTAGGCAAGCTTAAAAATAATTGCTTGTTGTAGGTGTGGACTCTCAGAAAACATTTCACGTCTCTCTGTCTTTAACAACATTTTCTGCACTTAGTTTAATTTTGTTTTAAATCAGAATTCTTTATTTTTATTTTGGAAACAACTATCAATCAGATTCAGATTGACATCTGTGAGTCAATTACAGATAATTTGTAAACATATCAGGTTTTCTTAAAATACTTTAGTTGGACCATACTATTATCAAGAGACAAAAAGAGACTTTTTCTCCCAAGCACAAGTACAG
>NW_010227978.1:0-8998 GCF_000690775.1 Eurypyga helias | reverse complement strand
AGCCCAGCCTGGCACCCAGGCAGTGGCTGAGCCCCTGGAGAGCCCCACGGTGCTGGGGATGCTCCCGCTGGAGCTGGTGGACGATGGCGCTGATGGTACGGAGCCGGCCCTCCACTTTCTGCTGCTCCTTTCTCCAGGCTTGCTCGGTACGGCACAGGGGAGCGTACTTCCCTTCCTTCAGTGCCTGCAGGTGCTTCTGGCGTGTCTGGTAGGCCACAATCTCCAAAAGGTTCTGAGGAAAGCAACAAAACGGCTTTGAGAGCAGGCTGCACAGGGAAAAGGACTCGGGAAAGGATGTGATTTAAAGGGAAGGGCTTCTTCCGGAGGGCACTGCCTGAGCAGCCACGCAGCAGCCCCACTCTGGGGCGTGCAGAGGTACAGTCATGGCACCAAATCAACCCAGGACCGCCGTGAGCCCTCAAAACGTGCTCAGCTAGCCTCCAGCATTCCTCAAGTTCCGTGCCAAGCAGGCCCAGTTCGGGAGGGTGGCGAGACAAAGAGACAGGGAGCCAGCCGGCACCGGAAGAAAGCAGCAGGTTTTGCAAGGAAGCGGATGCACTCACCCATCGTTTCTTGTCCCGAAGACATTCTGCGTCCGAATCGAGGCTGTGGGACTCACCCTGCAGTTGGCACAACGCCAGCTGCTTTTCGGAGAAGGAGGCGCTAAGGGACGCCTGGGCGCTCTCCAGCTCCAGGAGGGTTTTGGTGCAGGCCTCAGCATTCTAGTCAACGGGAGAGAAGGAAATGGCACACTCCAGCTGCATTCCCATCCGTCTTCCCAGAACTCTGTCTTTTAGTAAGACGGGAGCTCCCAAAGCCCATCCCTGAGCGGATGCGGGGTCTGCGCACCGACACCCCCCGAGGCGTTGAAGCGCGAGGCCCATACGGCTACGCGAACTCCTCCCGCCCTGCGCCACTCGCTCACCTTCTGGGCTTCGCTGATCTTCTTCCTCAGCTCCTGCCTCTTGCGGCGGAAGCCGCTCTTGGCGACACGTTTCTGATCTGTGTTGTTCTGACCCCCTCCGTGAGTCGCTATCGCCTCTCTGCGAGAAACAGATGCCTCCATGTCACGGATCATCTTCTCCTGCTGCTTCATCAGCTGGACGTAGCGGACCTGCCATGTGTCAGATATAAAATGGGCTGAAAACAACAGGTTTACAAGTGGCATCTTCCGTGTGGCACACCCCATCAACACAACCCAGACACACGTGAGCCTTGGCAAGCCAGATTTGCTGTAAATCCCAACGGAGTTTGCCCTGTGTGGCAGGCAGAGGGCTGGAGTACCCGCTCTCTAAAGTCATCTTCAAAAGGTTTCGCTGGAACTCATTAGCAACGGCAAAAGCAGGAGCATCCCGAGAATGAAAGGGAAGAGTTGCTTCGCCAGAAGACACAAGACTTCCCTAACCAGTGATTAAGATGATCATAGAATCATGGAATGGTTTGGGTTGGAAGGGACCTCAGAGATCATCCAGTTCCACCCGCCCTGCCATGGGCAGCGACACCTTCCATAGCCCAGGTTGCTCCAAGCCTCATCCAGCCTGGCCTTGGACACTCCCAGGGATGGGGCATCCACAGCTTCTCTGGGCAACCTGTCCCAGTGCTCCCCACCACCCTCTGCGGGAAGAATTCCTTCCTGATGTCCCATCTCCATCTCCCTCTTTCTGTTTAAACCCGTCACCCCTTGTCCTGTCACTACAGGCCCTTGGGAAAAGTCCCCCCCAGCTTCCTTGTAGCCCCCCAGGCACTGGAAGGGGCTCTAAGGTCTCCCCGGAGCTTCCCTTCTCCAGGCTGAACTCCCCCAACTCTCCCAGCCTGTCCCCATGGCAGAGGGGCTCCAGCCCTCGGAGCATCTCCGTGGCCTCCTCTGGACTTGGTATTTAGTAATCAACATTTTGTTGCTTATCTGTTGGGGTCACAGAACAAGGTGGCAGACATACTGTGTTTTCCATAGGTTTCTCACGGATATCTAGATATTCTGCTGCAGCCCAAGGCCTGGCACGCACGAGGAACGTGTGAGGCGACTGCACGCTGATGCATTTCATCCAATCCAGCTGCAGGGTGGTCGGATTTCCAGCACCGGTGCTGCTGGGACCTTGAAGATGCTACTTCTGCAGCCCCTTTCTCATCTCCTGCCTTTCAGCAGCTCCCAAGCTGAACCCTCCCCCCAGGCCTCTTCCCCGTGGCTTACTTGCATCCTATGAAGCTCCGTTCTCATGGCTTGGATCTCGCCTTGTCCCGTCTCGGAATCCATCGCGGCACGCATCTCCCTCGTCAGCTGGATCTTCTTCTCCCACAGCATGATTTGATGCCTTCAGCGACAGAAAGGGAAAGGGGCGCCTTGGCACACAACACAGAGGATGCTCTCGCTGCGCGGCAGCGCGCTCCCGAGATCGACACTCAACACGGCTCAGCAGAAACGAAGATTTACATACGGGCCATACGGAAGGGCAGAACAGGGCGGGGTGAAATCAGACAGGAAGCTCTGCGATTTAGAGAATGGCACGATGGCTGTAAAACCACGTACGCCCAGAGCGACCGGAGCTGAGGGACCCCAGTTACCGCCCCAGAGCGGGACACTCGCTCCGAGCTACCGCAGAGTCCTCCCACACAGATCTTGGCAACACCCAGCTCAAGCATGCTGGAACCAAAGCCAACATCCTCTCCGCTCTTGCTGGCTCCAGAGACAGCTGAAGGCCCTTTCAAACATTCATTAAACTCCCCTCCCTCTTCTCCAGGGACAGAAGCACATTTGCCGGTGCTGGTTCAGTTTGATGACTGGAGAAGGCAGGTAAAACAGGGACACACGTACAAGAATTCAGACTGTGGCAGAAAACAAGGATCTCTGGGACCTACTCTGCTTCCACCAGGCTGTTGAGGAGCCTCTCCTTCTCCTCAGTCAACTGACTGTGCTTCTCCTGCAACTCCACCGACTCTTTTTCTGCTGCCTGGATTTGGGAGACATAAACCACCACACTGTCAGAGTGAGAGAGATTCACAGGATCACTGTTTGCCTCTGACCTGCACAGGGAATGAGATGTCAAGCCTCCGCACCTTGAGGGAGCGTACAAACTCGTTCTCTGTGATCATGTTGCCATACTGCAGGTCCTTGAAGCTGCTGTTGTTCTTGTTGATCAACACATTCAGCTTAATCAAGTCATTTGACATGTTCCTCATGTGACGTTCGAGGTCCTTTTCATCTGCAGGTGAAGAGAAGGCGGCGTTAAAATTCCCAGGAGCACCGGCTTGACCACAGAGGAGGTGTGACACCCCGCTATTAGACCAGACAGCGCTGCACACGCAGAGTCACCCGTGTCCCACACACCCAGCCAAAACCTTTTTCCACAAGCCCCAGAATCAAGGTGCTGGAGAAGGAGATTTTGCAGGAGACTGCTGTGGAAAAGAGCTGGGTTTGGCCAAGGAAAGTGGGGGCATTTACCTACCGACGACTTGCAAACTTTACTTAAGAACATGACATGGTCCCTCAGGGTTCGAGGGTGTCAGTTAGGGCAGCAGGATGGGTCGTTGCGGGAAGTAACAACATGCAGAAAGCGCCCGGCTTTCAGCCCTGAGCATAGTACTGGGGCCGTGCGCGTTACTGCTCCCGCGTGCAAAGCAGCGCTGCCTTGGCCAAGGTCTAGTGCTACCCCCTGTAAGCCTTCGCTCCCTGTTTTGTCCCTTCATGGATGAACATCTGAGGACAGACTCAGGGAATGACTTACTTTCAGTGCGCACCTTCTTCTGCTGCATTACCGTCATCTGTCTCTTTAACGTAGCCAAGGAGGCTTCTTGTTCCTCCCGTTCGTGTGTTAACTTCACCAGCTCTTTCTGCAGATGGAGCCAGTAGTTCTGCAGTGCCACCACCTCAGAATTGTATTCTTCTATCTGCTTGCTCAGCCTGTTGATCTCCATTTCCAGTGGGCTCAGTTCTTGCTGCTGTAGGAGGGCAAGGTTTGGGATTAACCTTCTCCAGGGAGATCTTATTACAGCCTTCCAGTACCTGAAGGGGCTACAAGGAAGCTGGGGGGGACTTTTTACAAGGGCCTGTAGTGACAGGACAAGGGGTAATGGGTTTAAATTGAAAGTGGGGAGGTTTAGATTGGACATCAGGAAGGAATTCTTCCCGCAGAGGGTGGGGAGCACTGGGACAGGTTGCCCAGAGAAGCTGTGGATGCCCCATCCCTGGGAGTGTCCAAGGCCAGGCTGGATGAGGCTTGGAGCACCCTGGGCTATGGAAGGTGTCCCTGCCCGTGAGGGGGGGTTGGAACTAAATGATCTTTAAGGTCCCTTCCAACCCAAACCATTCTGTGATTCTGATCAGGCAGAAGCTGCTGGAGCACTTGTTTACAGGCCAACTTACACTGCAAGTTAAGGCCAGTCCAGCTTAATACTAAACACTCCAACTCCAACTATGCTGTTATTTCCCAGCAGCCGAAGGGGACTAATCCTTCCTGACAGCGCAGGAACAAACACGACAGAAGCCCGAGAGGTTCTCGGGCTCTGGGGCGAGAGGGCCTGCTGCGCTCTTACCACAGACCTGGACCTTCCAAAGGTTGCAAAGTTAATGCCACGGAACAAACTCATTTCCACACTGGTCCCCTTAGAGGTGTTAGGGACGGATCTGGGATTGGAATGGTGACAACCACCATGCGCCTGCAGTCGCTCTGCCTGTTCCCTTCTCCCCTCGTCAGTCTTTGCAGGTTTTATAACAAGATCCATTTACTCCCATAGTACTGATGTCATTCAACGCTTTCATCAGGTGTAGACAACTCCCTGCAGAAAGCTGTGCCAGGCACACCCTCCTTTCACAATTCCCTACCCCCAGCTCCTCTTCACACGCACTGAGAACTGTTGGACAAATGTCAGCATTTGCATCAACCAGCACAGCTTTTAAGTCACAAAACCGATGCCTGAAACGTTTAACTCCACGGCACTTACGCAGCGACGGCTGTCAAGGGCATCGGCGGCCACCACGAAGCATAAAACCAAGTTTGGGATTGGAACTTGAAGGTACATACCCCCTTCTGAGAAAGAATCGCCTCCAGCCTCTTGTTGTACTGGCTGATGACCCTCTGCTTGTTCTCCAACAGGACACTGCACTTCGCAATCTCCCTTTCACCCTGGCTGATCAGATGGTGGACAGTTGCCATTTCCTTGTCCAGCTCACAAAGTGTTTTTTGGAGAATTGTCAGCCTGCAGGTGGTGTGTGTTGCATTCAGAATAACCTGGGCCATATCATTCTCAACCTTGGAAAAATGCAGCTCCTGGGAATATCAACAGACAGAAGAAGTCATTGTCACCAGCAGCAACTCACCGGTCTGCAACGCCCACCCTCCCCGCACAGGAACCAGGGGGCTTAGATTCTGCCCCCAGGCCCCTGCGCTGAGCTGGAGGAAGCTGCTTACCCTCCCTGTACCTTTGTTTCTCCGTCTACTGACCGGAGAGGACAGCAACATTCACCTCTGCCATAAGGCTGTTGAAGAGGACCCTAAACATCTGTGCAGATTTTGGCAGGGATAGAGATAATTTTCTTCACGGTAGTTGGGATGGGGCTCTGGTTTGGCTCTGGTTTGGGAACAGCGTCGATAACACTGACCCCTGTGTTTTGGGCATTGCTGAGCAGTGCTGGCCCAGAGTCAAGGCCTTTTCTGCCTCCCACCAGCAAATGGGCGGGGGGGCACAAGGAGCTGGGAGGGGACACAGCCAGGACAGCTGACCCCAACTGACCCAAGGGGTGTTCCAGGCCATATGACATCATGCTCGGCATATAAAGCTGGGGGAAGGAGGAGGAAGGGAGAGGGATGTTCAGAGCAATGTCATTTGTCTTCTTAAGTCACCGTTACGCATGATGGAGGTTACACTTCGGTGTGTTTCGGGTGCCTAGTCTCTGCACTATATTCTGCCGTACAACACAGATGCTCGCAGGAGCAAGTGCAGAGTATCCACTTGTTTCTGTGTCTGTCAGAAAGGGAGGGGCCTTTCTCACGCTGCAAGCCAACCCTGGAAGTCTTCCAGTGACTTACAATATCTACCTGATCTATAAAACCCAGGGGCAGGCTGAACCCGTGGAAAAAGAGGTGTGAGCACGCTGTGCTGGAGCCAGCCTGCACAACTCGGCACGGAATGCTGCATCTTCCAGTTTTCTACCTGTACCAGTTACACACTCACGAAGAGAGCCATTTGTCATGCCATCAAGAACCGTCGGTCTCGTCTGGCTGTTCCATGGACTATCATCCTTACTTGGAAACAGAGTATGCCACATTCTGTGACTAGTGTAGATATAACAGCTTAGTGTGGAGTGTTACATACCCACTGTCTTCCCCCAGTACATAAGAACTGGTAATAATTTACAGGAAACCCAGGATTCATCATTCTGCCCTATTTTTTAGGTAAGGAGGAATTTTATGTTATGTGTCAGGCCTTTTTGGCCAAACTCTCTCACACACACCAGAATCCTGCAATAAAATCGCTGGGAAAACCAAGCTGGAGTCGCAAACTGAGTGGACCTCCAGGTGCCGACCTGAAAACCGGAATGAAGGCACGGACAAAACAGCCTCCACAAGCACTACTCCAGACAGTCTCCCCCCTGCCCTCCCAAATGGCAGGGATACCATACCAGATCCGTTTTTCTCCTGTGAAGTTTTGCAGTCAGCTGGGAGAAGCGCTTTGTGGCTTTGCTGGATATCATCTGGTCCTGAACCTTTGCCATGATTTCATTCTCCATCTGCTCTTTGGCACCAGTTCCCTTCTCTATATCCTTACTGATGGACAGCAACTCGTCCAGACGAGCAGCTTGATCCTAAGAGGTAGGGAAGACAGAGACAGGATCACTACAAGTATCTGGGAACAGGGGTTAAATACCTGTGTCCGACTCAAAAGGATTCTTCTTCCAAGGAACTCTCCTCACCATCCTGGTCCTGCTGAGGGCCTGCTCTGTCTCATGGAGAACACGAGAGTAGGTGCTAAATCCAACCTTCAAGGCCTCCTGCCTCTCAAGGCACAGGGCAAGCAGTTTCTTTGTCGTGTTGGCATCGTTCTGCGAACGGCTCAGGACGGTGACCAGCAACTCATTCTTCTCCTCCTCCTTCCTGATGGACTTCCTACAGCCATGGATATCCATTTCTAGGGACTTGAGGTCATGTCTGTACTTGCTGGAGAGGCAAAGAGGGTGGAAAATTATCCCAGGGACTGATCCACGTGCTGACCGGTCATCTACAAATGCCCTTTTCAAACACACCATTGCAGCATTTGACCAAGAAGGAAGATCTCTACAAAGGCTGGTCTGCTGCAACAGTTCAGAGTCTTCAGAAGATGGATGGAGACTTTAAGATTTAAAAGGAAATATATGTAGCACAATTAATTCCCTCTCTCATTCCTGTCCCCGCCCTCCCATTCTTACCAGGATGCCACCCTGTAAAAGCATATTGTTTGTTCTCAGGGAATCAGTCGAGCTTTAAGGCTCCAAACCAAACAGCCACTCCCTCTGGCAACAATAGGAAGGTTTTCCTGGAAATTCCTAAAGCCATCACAAAATCCTAACCGAAAGTGACAGATAAATCCTCCTTGCTGTCCAGCTCTTCGGACTGAGAGATGTTGCAAAGGTGAGGGAACTCTTTTAAAGGAATAAAATATGAATAGAACTCCAAGCAGCTTTTAAAAACCCACACGTTTCGAGGGAGAGTTGTGTTTGGATAAAGAAAATAGTTACGAAGAACTGTGTTTCTTATCCTTTAACCTTATTATGTGCTTTAGCGCAGCAAACTTGTTCTGTCTGACATACCCTGCACACGCAGTAATGAATGTGACAGGAGACACGCTGCCTTTTTTAGAGTCCCTCCTGCCCAAATTATTTGGGGTCTCCCCTAGGACTGTTTTCAAAGGCCGTACCTCAGCAACTCTTGTGTGGCAACATAGGCCTCGTCTCTCTGCTTCATTCCAGCTAAGCTGCTATTCCAGTGGCTCAGCAAGCGCTTTTTCTCCATGTTAATAGCCTGGACCTCCATACAAGCCTAAGGAAAAGAGAATTTGTAGACAGGATGAATTTACACTGGGTTGAGAAACCAAATTCACATGACAATGCAGTATTTATGCCGGTTCATGATGTGCTGGGCAGGAACAGCTCCAGTTGATGGGTGGCTGGTTTATTGTCAGACCAGACCAGAAAGCGTAGATCTGCGAGAAAAAAAAAAGCTGAGGAGGTGGGGAAGGAAGTGATTTACAGAAAAAAAAAGCCTTCGTTCCTGCGAACAGAAACGAACCACAGAGCTCTGGCCTCCACTGTGCGTACCACGTGAGCGTGAGCCGAAGGGGTCAAACCTTCCAGAGGGAAATATTAACCAGAAGTGAAAAAAGCACCCTCCTACCTCATTTACTGCTTGCCGGGTCACTCTTGTGTCCTCCGCCTGGGTCACAAACTGAGCTTCCAACAGGGCAACCTGTTCTTGCAGCTCGTAGGCTTTCCTGGTTAAACGCTCGACTAGCAGGTCCTAAAGAGTCAGAGCCCAGGGTGAGTAAATCCCTTTATTCCACAAGGACAACAGAGCCCCGAGAAGCGACTGGATTGGCAACCGGATGAGAGTGGATTCCCACTCAAACTTCTCCGTTCATACCGAACGACTCATGAGGGCGGCAGGGGCAGCTTTCAAGAGGAGGAATCTTTGCTGATCCCTTTATTACCCCATTGCAGCATCTGCAGCTGCTTTCACTCCTGTCAGCATGGATTACATCGTCTCATCTCTCCAGCAGCTGGGAACCTTAACTATCTGCCGTTTAACGTGCTCGCTTTAAAAAATTACTCCAAATCCATTTGATTTCAATGGTTTGGATGCAGTTCTGCAGGAACATGCCTCAGGCTGAGTCCTGCTGATTTTTTAGGCGGCAGCAGAGGGAGCTCCAGCACACGGACCGGCTCCCTTCACTTCCAAAGTTCACTTTGCACTGTGAAACTCACTGTGACGCTGAGTAATTCCCACAGACTCACAGAGCGGTCGGGGTTGGAAGG
>NW_010227977.1:0-12341 GCF_000690775.1 Eurypyga helias | reverse complement strand
TAAAATAAAATAAAATAAAATTTTAGATTTGCAAATTTCTTTAATGAATGGATAAAGAAATTTATGCTGGCCACCTGAATTCTTTCAAAAACATCCTTTTCCTCAACATTTCCATTGACTTGCTCATACTAAATTTACTTTTTGCAGGTTCTATTTTTGGAGCATAATTCTTCCCTGAAGATGGGTTTTGCATCCTTAAGGAATATTGTTTTTTCATCAATATAATGATTCAGTGGGATCAAAGCTATCCAATGTCGATACGAACCTTGCCTTTTGCCCTCAATCTAAAAGTCTTCACTTAAAATCCATATATTCCTGATCATTCATGAACTATTTTTAACTAATGTCCAAAAGGTCGCTTTAGGAAAGGGCCATTCACATGTTATGAAGCCTGCTGCTCTACTCAAAATACATTTAGACAATGTGAAGGAGATGAACTATTGCTGTCTTAAAGAGTCAGAACTAAATTCCTGTTTGCTCTAGCAACTAATTGAAGGGAAGGCTAAACTTTTAATTCAAGGTGTGGATTACATAGAACAGCTATACATACATATTAAGTTTCCTTTGCACATCCATGCAAAATCTATGAAGGGAGAAAAAGAGTTGTTGTATTGAGATGGTCAGGGTTTTGTTGTTTGTTTTGTTTTTATGCTTGGACAGTTGGTTCATTTAGGTTTTTGGTGTTTTCTGTCTGTTAGTTTGGTTTTTTGTTTGATTTGTTGGAGTTTTTTGAGTGGTGTTTTTAGGGTTTTTTTGTTTTTTGTTTTTAACAACCACCAAAAAAAAGAAAAATCGAGATACCTAGGTGTGTAATTTCTATCATTATCTTCTGTCAGGACCTTGGTCAGTTCTCTGAAAGAAGTCTCCTCTAAGAATCAGGCAGGCTGGAAGCTGAACATTCAGGAATTAGGGTTACACTCAAAAATGGGAGATGGCCAGTGGTTTACTGTCTGGTTCATGCACCTCATCCCATTCAAAAGCTTTCTCTAGAGCCAACTTGCTAATTACTTGGAGATCTAGCAGAGACCAACTATAGGCAGACCAGCTGGGAAGCTCTGCCTGCCAGAACAGCCAGACAGCCCTGCTTTTTCTGTCCAACTGGCTCTGGAAATAATGACTGTTTGGCATACAGACAAAAGGCTGGAAGCATGCCACCAAGTTTAAAAGACCAGTAACCAAGAGATTAATGTTTTGAGCCTAAGGGGTCAGATATTATGTAACTTATAAAATTTGAAGTTCTCAAGGGTCTGATAACACAAGTCTTGATCCAGAAAGAGATATTTGGTCAGGAGTGAGAGTGATAGGGCTTTAACTCCCAAAATAAGATATTTAACAACACTACCTTTGTTTGGATACATCAATGTCCTTATGAACTGCTAAGTCAATTGCCTATTTTTTAAATCATCAAAATATTGTCCACAGAATGGTTGAAATTTTATGCTCCTTTTCCTCCAGAATTATTAATCTATGTTTAATATTTATTTCTATGCTAATGTTTAAATAAATAAATAAACCAAAACTAAATATAAACCTACTTCTGAGTGTCATAAGCAATAATATGCCATTATATGAAGATTTAAAATTCAAATAAAAATGAGAAAATTTATATTAGGAAAGAAAATATTTCCTTGATAATATGTAGACCTGAATTCCATATTGTTGTAATAACGTTCCCTTAAAATCCTCCATTGAAGTGAATTAATTTCCTCACAGGTTCATGGTGCTGATCATCTGAAGTAGTTGCAAAATCAGTAACTATTTCTGCAAGTCTTGATTTATTCCAGATAAAAATATGTAGGTATTTAAAGAAAGATAACTAGGGTTTAAAGAACAGAATGATTAAAAATTCAGATCTTTTCCCCTCTAGATTTTAAAGCAAGTAATAATTGAGGGTTTTTTTCTCACATTCCATGTGCATATACAACTTAGAGAGTGCTAAAGAAATGGTCATTCATTTTCTCGTAATAGAAAGGTATCTTGACAAGGTAATCTGCAGTAGCCAAACCTTAGAAAAAATTTACTGCATTTTCTTAGAAGATGTCACTTTGGAGAATGAATGGTTAGCACTGTATTTTTATCCTTTCACTTTGTTTTAACTTTACCAAAGTTTTTTACACATCTCAAACTCAATAGCATCTGCTAAGAAGTTTTCATGCAATATGCACACCTGTTCACTAGGAATGGGACTGAGAAAATCAAACTCCATTCTTAAAGGTTAAACTAACATAAGCAAGGTTTTGGCAACAGAAGGTCAAGATAGGATTTGAACTGAACTCTAAGAATACGATTGGCTAACTATACGAAATTCGTTCTGTGAAGAACATTCCTTCTAATGGTAGTGACATATATTTTGTACCCATCATCCAGAGAAAGAATGAAACAGTTTTTCCATGTTACTGGTCAGCTGTAGAAGAAAAAAAAAATCTTAATTTTTCCAGTAGCAGGGAAGGGAAAAGCTGTTACTAAAGAAAAGCCAGAAAGCTGCAGATAGATCAGCAGGGTCATTTACACAGATTCCACAACCTCATTTAAGATGATTTGATTGCTTTATTGGCCCCAGAGGTCTCACTCGTCACATGAATTTGCTCATCTTTTTGAAAAACAAAATGCCTACTAACCACTTTCCTATGCTTTGATGTATTTGTTTCCAAAATAAGTTCTTTTTTTTTAAATTGAGTGAGAATTAAACTTAATGTGCATGGTTCCATAACAACATTCCTTGTAATGAGACCCATTTTTTCATGGAAAATACTGCCCTACTAAATTAAAAGCATACAAAATATAAACCACATATATCAGTATGCAAAAAGTAAAGAGCCCCTTCCTTTATTCATTTCATTAAACAATTTGATGATGTATACTAAAATGAAACATGTAAACACACACACAAGAAGATATATCCATATATCCCCACTAACATAAAGATATCTCTCAAAGAGGAGAAATACTGAAAACTCTGTTCCCATTTAAGCAGGCAAACAAGCAATAATATTCATGCAATGTTAATCTGAATCTCTAACAATTATTTTAATCTCATATTTAAACTCCAATAAGGGATTTTTTTTTTTTAAAGTTCTGAAAATAATTTTATTATGTTTCAAAAAATCACATCATTAATAAAGCTGAACATTTTTCATATTTTTAAAAGTTTTTTCATTTGTATTTATGAAATCCTAAGTGACAAGTGTTCTTCTCTGTTACTGTTCTAGTAGAGGAGTGGGCATGGTGACAGCAAGGAAGGAAGACTATTCCCATAACTCAGCTTGGAAATCTGACTATGTTTTCTTCTACAATACTGGAGTTCTGTGCAGTACTGAACAAGCTGCGTTCAACAGGTAACAACAACCTAAAGAGACCTAAAATGTCCGAAGCAGCATTACATATGTTGGCTATTAAACAACTTCAGCATACTTTTTGAGGATATGATGTGTATGACTATATGTGCATGTCATAATTTATGTTTGGAAAGATGTTTTAGTCTAAATGAATAGAAAAAGAAACTGAGGTAATAGATTGTAACCATCTTTAAAAATTATATTTTCAGAGATGCATAAGATTATGGTTTAATAGCAAGAAAAATCTACAAGCTCTCTTGCTTGTTTTTACAGACATCTTGAAATAGAAGACACAGGCCATGCAGTACAAAACATGTCAGACCCAGAAAAAATTTGCTACATTTCATTAAGCATAAGCTGTTTAAATTGTATCCTAAGAATAAAGTCTTATTATCAAAGGGAAAGTTCAAAAGGAAAACACACAACCCAGAATTATATAAAGAATATTTATAACCATAGTGGAAGATCACAGTCACAACCATTAATCTAAAAAATATTTCAGTCTGGCGTATTCCATACAGTGTTCTTCAAAAGCATTATGTGTCAAATTTATTCTGCAGTTCATAAAAACCATCTGTCAACGGTTTCATGAGGTAATTTTTGCTTGTACTCTTCAGAGACACAGGGACTCCAGAAAGATGAAGTCTCTTGTATGCTAGTGACCTAACACCATGTATGTTTTGATTCTTTTTGCTTATCTCTAACTAAGATCTGTAGTTTACCTCCTAGTTCATTTTGCTCTGCTCAGTTTCTGCCACTAAACCCTATTGCTCATCCAGTCACTCATACAAAGAAAAAATGTGTGACTTTCCAAACTCTTTGTTTCTTGGTATTAGGGTAAAAATCTGTCCTTTCTTCATCTACAAATGATTTTTTAAAATCACCATTTCTCATTTCTCCTAAATCACTCTGCCAAATGATAGTTTTATGAGAAAAATAATATTAATCCAAGAATAAGAAGGATGCATTTGATTTTTTTATCAATCTCTATAAGCCTTTAAACATAAGTTAACTCTACATATTTCATGCAAACAATTCAAAATTTTTCACAAAAAAACCCATAATAATTGTAGAAGGAGAAAATAAAGATACACAAAACAGAACAGTTATTTTAAAAGACTTGCAAGAAATAGGAAATCAGATAAGTAGAACAAATATCCTATGGTGTCTCTACATTAGATTTTTGTTTGAATCAAGAGTGTGATGTTGAACCAAATATTCCAACTATTGCCATTTATCATGTTTTGGTTCATATCACAGGGCCCTCCTGGAACACATGAACTGAATTTTGGATGAAACAAACACAAAACTGCATTCCAATTGCCTGAAATATAAAGCCTATGAAATGCTGCAATATGAACATCAGGTTCTCAATATGATTGGTTTCGCTCTACAAAGCCACATTTCTAGGTTGACTTTGATTTTTAGACTTGACATAGTCCATCAGGAAGTGAAAACTTCTGGAGCAAGGGCAATGAAACAATGCAGTTTCCCACAGTTCTTTCTCTGTCAGAAAATACTGTTCCACTGAAGGGACAGTTTTGGACACTTGTTCAAAATTCCTGGAAATGCCGAGTATGTACAACATAAAGCTAAAATGTATGATGCATTCACAAGAAATTTTATATACAAAGCATTCATCAGATCTACTGAACACAGTGTATCCAGACATGGAGATGTACTGCATACACACGTTTCTGTTTAAGAACTCCTTACAAATAGGTATCATAAAGGAGTTCTTGAATAGAAATTCAGAAAAGTAGTGGTTGAATCACATGAAGAAACAGTAAAAGGCCAAAGAAAATTTGAATGCACCATACTTTTTTAAAGCTTAGGAAAAGAAAAATTAATTTAGAAATTATAATTTTCTTAAAAGAAATATACTCCTCTATCTTTGGCATGCTCAGTGGCTGAAATCGGAAATAGAATATTTTGAATAAAAGTAGATGGTAGATGTTCATGAAGAAAGGAAAAATTAAACAAATCCTTTAATTGATACAGTGTGCTGCAACTGATGATACTCACTAGCCACAAGCTGCAAAAGAAAGCAAGCTAAGAACGTTTATTAGAATTACTATTCCTCTTTAACATTCTTTAACAACCTTGTCTTTTATTTTCCTTACCTCCTACTGCAATGTGCAAACCTGTATTATTGTTATTGGCTATTAACATATCCAAATTTAAAAGATTTGAAGGGCATTATCCTTTAATAGATCTATTGAATTAAGAGGTATACTTAAAGAACTAATTCAATGTAGTTTTATTCAGATCCTGAAAAAGCTGATTTTATTATCCACACCAACAGTCATAATGTCTCAATCCCTAAATATCTTTTATGCACATCTTAGACTTAACTACATAGTTGGGCTTGCTGCTGTACATGAAAACATCTGAATGCGCATACTACTTGATATCACCAATCTACACTGCACTGGTGCAGCCCCACCTCAAATATTGTATGCAGTTTTGAGACCCTCAATATAAGGACATTAAGCTATTAGAGTGTGGCCAGAGGAGGGCAACTAATATGGTTAAAGACCTCAAGAGAAAGACTTATGAGGAGTAACTGGGGTCACTTGGCTTGTTCAGCTTGGAAAAGAAAAGGCTGAGAACCCTGTCAGAGTTCAAGTAGTGCCTGGGTAATGCTTTTAGTCACATGGTTTAATTTTAGGTAGTCCTGTGAGGAACAGGGAGTTGGATTCAATGGTCCTTATGGATCCTTATACAGAGAAGGTCAATACTTCAGAGAAACACTTTCATAACCTAATAGTTAAGCTAAAGAACAGGAAATTAATTAGTTTCTTTCCTTCTAAAATCAGAAGAGTTGGAACTATTTACTTTCAAAGTCACCTCATTAGTGAGTGTCAGGGAGGGCTGTCAAAGGCTTCTGGGTAGTCTTAGCACTACAAACTTCTAAGTCTGAACTCATTGTAGAGGTAAGAAATAATGTATCCCTTTTCCTTTTGAGTGTGTGCCCTAGCAAGCTTCATGACAACAGCAACAAAACAAGATTCTTGAAAAAATTTTGAAATGAAGCAATGGTAGAGGAAAAAGGAATCCTGGCAATTGGACTGGAGAGAGCTGGCAGAAATTAACAAGTATGAAAAAACCCATAGATTATTTTTTATAGCAAAAAGTTGGATACACTTTTGGAAATAGAATTTTGAGTACTATTACATATTTAAATTGATTTAAAGTATTGGTTTTGACTTCAGGCATCCAAATAAGATGGTTTGAATTTAAGTTCTTGTCTGTATTCTGGTTTCACACAGATTTCTAACAACTATTCACACAAACAAAAATATAGTCCTTCAAAATCCTTTTATATAAAAGGTTTTTAAAATGCTGGTGGGTTTTTTTTCTTTTGGTTGGTTGGTTTTTGGTTTTGTTTCTGTGGGGTTTTTTTCCACCCCAAGAAAAGAAGCAGAACAATTGCATTTAAACAGACAAGCAAAAATATCACTGTAATTATTATGTACTGTTAGAGAACATAGCCTCAGATGCTTGCTCAGAATCCATTCAGATGGCTTTGGGGATCCTATGATGATCATTGGTCTTTTTGGTTTTTGTTTGGGTGTGGTTTTTTTTTTTTTTTTTTTGTTGTTGTTCTTTTCAATATATTCCCAACATCTGTGTTAGGACTGTGGTATGGTAGTTAAAATTCATTCCTCTGTGTGGGATGAGGAGTAGGAGGAATTAAGGGGAAAAGAATTAACATCTGGTTATTACTCTCTCCCTTGACATCTAACCTATCTGTTGCCATCTATAAGAAAAAAAAAAAAAAAAGACTAATCATGAGTTCCTGAACCTGACATCAGATATATGCTTAGCTGAAATAGTTTTGTATCCCATTTAGTTTACGGTCTCATTTAAGTTAGTACATTCCATAGTACATCTTTCAGCATATTAGTTATTTTATGTTCATTGTGTTGTCCACTGGAACATCATGTTTAGAAAACTACCCTGTTTCATGTTAGTGGCATCAGGAAATCTTCATAGGGGGCCCTAGTAGTAATTAAAATCAATTGTAACAGGCTTGTATGTTTTCATTGGCTTGACAAATATGTCAGTTTCTGAGGTTGTGCTTTATGGTCATGTCTTTGTCAAAATGTCTAAAAGAGGCAAGCTACATCTCCCAGGGACTTTCAATTCCTTATAGACAACTGTTAAACAGTTAGCTTTCAATCTTGGCCTCTGTTGTATCTGTCAACAAAGCTGCAAAGTAAGCAGTGGGCACACATCCTTAAAAATCAAAGACATCTTAGTTCACTCATATCTCCTACCTAGCAGCCATTAGAGGGAAATGAATTTAGGTGTGTACCATTATTGCTATCTATACAAGTCACCCATGGATGAGTATGTCCCATTAACATAAAGACCTTATTTTATCATCTTTCTCTGATCTACATTCTGATAGTTACGTCTTTCTCGGAACTGTGAGGCAACAAAGTAAAATTAAAACATAAGAAGCAATCTGTATCAGGTTTTCCAAGATGTGGACACTCAGTAACTCTATGCACATTTAAGATACATGATACATTGCCTAGTCACCTTTCCCTCAGAACATACATTTTACACATTTTTGTTACTCCTTCTGTTCCACATTTGGAATATAAAAGTTTGAAAATTATAATAGGGAGACCTTGAAAGCCAAATATTTGTCTATATCACATGGAAAAATTTACCTTCCAGGGCATTCCTTGAAAATTAAATCCAGATCTCAGTATTCTCTAGCAAAGACACCTGGTTCAGAGTGGAAGAGAGGAGGACATAATTTGGCAACGTTAGGTTTGTTTAAATTCCTAGACATGCCTCTCTCTGATAAGGAAATGGTCAAAAGTTTAGCAATTAAAACTTCTCAGAAGTATAATTAAACTCTGTATCAGTAGTGGTTTGTATAGGTAAAGTAAATAATTCAAATAAGTTTGTTTAAAAAAAAATTAATAAGTTGGGTTATTTTTTTCCATTCTCCAGAAATTCAAATCATAACAATGTGTTATTCTCAGAAATTTGATGATATTGCAGCAACTCAGAAAGGATGATTATATCATAGAAAATTTAACCATCAGCTATTTCAAGATAAACAATAATGCTTATATAGGTTTTATACGTGAAAATCTCAAAATGACAGTCAAGTATTATGGCTAGAATATTGTGGGTTTAAAGCTTTATCACTCACTATCTCAGGGAATAATCTCCTATAGACCAGTTAGGCAGCTGGTAACAGAAAGTTCACTGGAGTAAAAAAAGTATGTATCTGGGGTAGGGAGTGGCTAGAGGGTAAGGAGGAATGTGGCAGAGAATCCTCCAGCTTCATTCTTATGTCATCCGTCTTCATCTGTGCTATTCTGCTGTACAGAAGGCTTGCATGGAACATAGTTTTAATTTGAAACTACCCATTCCTAATGCATACTAGACAAAAGGGCATGTTATTCTGTTATCCATGGAGTCTCTGTAGTCCTTCTGAAAGCAAAAGTGCTGGGGGAAACATAATTCAATAGGAATAAATTCTTGCAGAAAAAAATCCTCTTTTTTTTGGGAATTCTACATCATTCTTCCATCTCAGACAGCTAAGTAATGCCAGGTCTGTCCATGGCTGAAGCTGAAGCCAAGGGATGATATTGAAATGATCTACAAAAAAAAAAAAAATATATTTTGTTTTTATAGTAAAGGATTCCTCTCTCTAGCCACAGTAAAAGAAATCAAAACCTCCTCATATGTCATGCATTTAATATATGAGTCCACTTCCTTGCACACATACTCAAACACATGTGATTTTCTGCAAGTCCACAACATCTGTCCTCCAAAGCACAAGTCAAAATTTAACCTTGTTATTATCAAGCTTGCAGAGGAAGGGGGCATTTTATCCATTCATGAAGGCTAGCAACACCACCCTAATATAACTGAAAATTTGTGCTCCTTCTTCCAGCCCTCCACCAGAAACACTTTGTTGTTCTTTTAACCATATGGCAATTTCACAGATTTACTTCCTCCTTTTTGTCACCTAGTATTTCAATTTTCTACTCTCAAATCTTTTCTAAGTCCTAATTGTTTCCATTAAGTGTCATCATTCTTCTTCCCCTTCCAATGAAACCAGACTAAGAAATCAACTATAATGTAAACATCAGATTCAGCCTACATCTTTTACTGAAGGAGCCCAGTGAAACTTACATCTTGTTTGTCTTTTCAAGCCAGAAAGAGCCAAGATTCCAAGTTCTTGTTCTTGCGGTTCTAGAGACACGTCATCACATCTCTGCCTGCTTCAGCACAGCACCCGGTCAGAGGAAGAAACAAGAAGCAAGGCGAAGGGTATTATACTACTAGTATTATACTAATGTTCTGTTTATGACCTCCACTTCTCCGATTTCTTATTTTTCTCTAAACTGATCTAATGTTAAGGGAAAAAGAAACTCTCCATCTGGAAACTGGGAAACATCTCCTAAGAATATAACTATATTTTCATATAGACTTGTCTGCTAAGGTGAGATGCAAGGAAGAAGTCTAAAAGTGTTTTCTTACTAAGTTATTAAATGCAGTTAGATGCTATTTTAAAAATATTTTCACTCACCAACTTTCTTTCTCTATGCTATTCTGTAGGTAAGGAATTTAATCAGTCTTAAAATTTGTGCATGAGATGATTCTTGAAGAGTCGAACAATTATAAAGTATTATGTTGTATCTGGGTGTATATTTGTTTCATTTCCTTCATGAGACCAACTTTTTTCTCTTCTCTAAGTATAAGATCAGTTGTAAATTTCATTCATATGTATCTGGCTTACTTTTATTACAAAAAGTACATCATCTTCTATACAGGTATATGAACTTAAGAAACTGCACTTGTAAGTTTATGGCAAGCTTTCTATTTGGTTATATGTTGTTTCTGAGGCAGACAGTACTTTCTCATTAGCACTTTCACACTTGATTAATTTAAAAAAATGATAATACAAAAACCACAGAAGTTATGCTCTTTCATTACTGTGAATGCCTTTGGATGTAGTTTACTAGGGTTGCATATATTACAAGATTAGGAGAAGAATGCCTTTCTCCTCCTATTCTTTCCCCTCCCTCCCAAGCTTAAGACATTTGATGACTGTTCCTACCTCTGCAAAGATTAAGTAGAGCAAAGAATAAAGTTGGCTACTAGCAAGAATAGTGTTGCTGCTAAGAAAATTTTTAAGTAATTGAAAACTTGAAAAGATAAAGAAAAAAGAGACATGTGTGTAAGGGAAATGAAAGAAATAGATGTGGTGCAGAAGCAGCAAGAATACTAGGGTTGGAAATGAAATAGACTGAGAAATGGAAGTAAGGGCTTTGCTGTAAGCTTTGTTGATAACACTTCACAAGTTAGCTACATTACACCCAGCCTAAAGCTTATTGGAATCACTGGAAAAGAATCAAAACTTGCAACTCCAATAAACTGTACTTTGACTACCCTTACTGTCCCACTGAACTTCTTCCCAAAATAAGATATGCCTTCCAGGACATCAGTTTCCTAATTCTGCTGGTTCTTCACAGTCTACCTCCAGAGGCAAAAATCGGTAATCTCTTGTTTCTTTGTAGCCAAAACTATGCCTGTGACCACATTCAGCACCAGCTTTTCATTGTTCGTCAGCAGGAGGTAAAGTTGAACATTATGTGTTTGGCCAACTTTGCCTTAGGAATCTGTCTCAAAATGCATCTTAGAAAATTTTTGGGGTGCCTGAGATCATGCTGTCTTGCTCACAGATGCCTGGGAGATGGAAAACCTCCTAAGGTTCAGCCCATACTATAAGGAGACATCTACTAATTGCTTGCAAAAAGTCCTATCCTTTTGTTCCCCTTGGAAGATACTGAAACTGATTTCCAACAAATCATTGTTAGTGCAGCTTTCCACAGTGATCTTGGTCCAGATGTTACTGACAACATGTGCAGTTTTCTGGAGCTTTAGGCAGTTAAACAGCTCCTATACATCGTGCAATGCCCCTTCCTCATCTTCGCCATCTATCTTTTCTAAATAACCTATAGCCATCCATGACAGTCATGTGTGCTTTCCCACCAAGTCTTTGTAATTCTGTTCTGGTCATTTTTCAGCACTATTACTTCACATAGACTTCCTATTCTTCAGGTTTGTTGCCTCAGCTTCCTACATCAGTGTACACATGCTGTAAGTCTCTGAATATCCTCTTGTCCTGGTCTCAGGCAGTGATGAGCTGCTCCCCTAGGGCAGTCTATAAGATTTTGTTTCATTCCATAATATAAAAAGCTCAGTGGTCACTGTTACCCCCCGTACCAGCAGCCCTGGGAGCGGGCCAGGGGAAAGCTTGCAGAGGTTGGACCCAGAAGGTGTGGGGGGTTCACCCCGGAGGGTCCGGCTGACATTGCTGTTTTATGCCGGCAGCGCGGGTTTTTTTCTCACTTGGCAGTGTGGTCTGTGTCTGGACCTGTGTTGGGTGATTAGTAGTCAGCGTCTTTTGTCAGGGAGGTTGCTTTAGGAAGGGGCAGCTGAAGGTATTCTTTCCCCCTGCTCTCTGCTTCCAGGGTCAGGGAGGGGATTTTTCTCCTCGAGGCTTTGGATTTATTTTTGCCTGCTGTCCTGGAACCTGGCTGTGTCCGTCCACAGGTGGTGAGATCCTGTATCATTTGTTCTGTTTTTCTGTTCTTTTAATTACTTATTAGCAATAGTATTGTTAGTCTCTCCATAAGTTTCATTTCTATAATTAAATAGTTCTTATCTCAACATTTTTTTTACGAACCTCCCTTGGTGTTTTTCCTTCGACCCTTCCTCATGAAGTTGGGGTGGGGTGGGTGTGGAGATGTGTGTGTGGAGTAGTCAAGCAACTGGTGGTGCTTAATTGCCCACCTAAAACATGACAGTTCTTTTTGGCGCCCAATGTGGGGCTCAAGAGAGTTGAGATAAGGAACAGATCACAGTGTATGATAAGGCCTGGAAAACAATGTTGTGCTGGCTGATCCAGGCACTGGGTTCAGGGCTTTTCAGGCTGTTGACCAAATGGCAGGATCTGCTGCC
>NW_010227976.1:500-787 GCF_000690775.1 Eurypyga helias | reverse complement strand
GGGAAGCAGCTGTCCTGGGGTGCACGCCGAGATGGGGACCCATCCAATATCCAATACCCTGGGGATGAGCAACAGCTCCCCACCACCAAAGGGCCTGGGGGTGGCTGAAATCAGTGCTTTATAAGGATCCCTCTACTTGTCTGGACGCACAACGCCCAGGCAGAAGGGGAGAGGCAATAGCCACCCCCAGCTCGTTAGCTCATCAAGGAGCTCTGATTAATTCAGCAGCTGTCCACCATGGGCACCCTGCGTCACCCCTAGCCCGCCAGGACCCCTGCCCACGGGCC
>NW_010227976.1:0-204 GCF_000690775.1 Eurypyga helias | reverse complement strand
TTGTGGGCAGCTGGAGCCAGCACCAGTCACAGAGATGGGGCTCCCAGCCTGGCTCCGGTGGCTGTGCTGGCTTTAAGGAGGGGACCTGCCCGGCCAAAGTGGGGTGGGCAGGGTCCCTCTTGGCCCCTTCAGCACCCCATAAAGCCAGGGGCCAAGAGACAGAACCCAGACGAGGCCCCGGGACGCCCCAGCCCTGCCAAGTTC
>NW_010227975.1:44572-54276 GCF_000690775.1 Eurypyga helias | reverse complement strand
CTTGGTGTCATCAGCAAACTTGTTCTTCTTATTGAACATCCATGTTTACTTCAAAGAAGGCTGTGTGTCCCATTTGTGCAAGGTGACAGACATTTTAGAAGTGCTAGATAATGAAAGTGAATCATGGACATAACACCAGGACCACTATCAAAACACCAGTGAGCAAACCCTTTCTAACTGTGTCTTTAGCAAAGTTCTCACTGTAGATGTCTTGTTGGTGATTACAGGGTGAACTTCTTAAACTATTTATTCTTCCGTTCCATGCATTCTACAGTAGCAAAAAACCTCTACCTATGAGGAAAAGCTAATCAATTAAGAATAAGTAAAGGATAAAATATTTCTGGAGGCAAACAATCCACAGTAAATAAAACCTACCCATTCCCCATGTGATTTGATTTGCTAAACATCTGAAAACATTTCCACTCACAAGTCTGCTACAGCAATTTGAATCCTTTTTATCTTCCAAAGAGCAGCTGTGCAGGGTTTTGTTTTGTGCAAAATCAGCATAAAACCAAGAAATGAGTTATCCACCTATAAATACCTTTTTTGCTTTTGATGAACAGTAGATGCTTTCACTGGTTGTCATAAGGAGGTAAGAATATGGCCAGAAATGTATTTAAATAGTGTGGCTCTGCAGTATTATTAAGTGGAAATAGGGAGTTAAATTTTTACTTTTCCTCTGGAGGGGCAAGAAATGTTGCTCATCTCCAGATTTATTTTACTGACCTTTGTTTTGCCAAAACTGATTACAGAGCAGTCATAGATATATATCAAAAGAGATATTTTAGAAAAATGTTATGTACTTACCATAGAGCATATTAAAAGTGCTTTTAGGGTTGTGAACATCATCCTTCTTATACTGCGGATTCTAGGAAGATGTATTTGCAACACCTTCCTCAATACCTATCAGAAGAATATCAAAGACTCTACATGATTAAAGAGTCTCTGCAAAATAAAAGGTGATAAGAGTGGACAAAATAGCAAATTATTTGATAGAAAGGGTAAATACCTTGTCTCAGCACTCATACCATACATCTTAAATGAAAAAGGAAGGATGCAAATGTAGAACAAAATTGATTTTATTAGATTTGAAAAAAGATGAGCCATTACTTTTTCTGTGGAATTCTAGTGAAAGAAAAATGTTTAATAGAATTCAATCGCAAGAATAAAAATCTATTTTTAATGCATCCAAATATAATAATTGTATTTTTTTCTTCTTCTAAAATATGATAACTCATTGACTTGCAATAAGGATTCCCACTTCTTCAGCTGTAATAGAAAAATCTCTATAGAAAGACAAAATTTGCTCAGTCGTTTTTCTTCTGACAAAGGTATAATTTCTGTCTCAGATAATTTCAGTTTATGTTCTTAATCCTCATAAAAAGATACACCAATGGTAAAACATACTCTGAAGTGAAACCTAAAGGTAACTTTTTTTTTTTTAAATAACCATACCTGAATCTTTTCTCTCTTTGTGTCCTGACTAGTTTATCCTTCTGCTCTGGAACAGAATACTCATGAATCCAATGAAAAGACACCAAGTAACATCTGAAACCGCACCAGAAGTAAAATAAAATAAATAAAAACTTCACCAAACCCCTCTGTCTCTGGACAGTGTTGTAGCTTAAGCTTGATAAAGGAAAAAATCCGACACAATCACTCTCTCATTTCCCCTCCCCAACAGGACAGAGGAAGAATAGAAGATGGAAGAGCCTGTGTGTCAAGACAAAGACAGGGAGCTCACATACCAGTCTTCATCATGGACAAAATAGGTTTGACTTGAGTAAAATTAATTTAATTTATTGTAAATTAAAACAAAATTGCGTGGTGATAAACAAAGACAAAACCTGAAACACTTTTCTCCTACACCAACCCTTCTTTCCAGACTCATCTTCACACCTCCATTCCTGACTCTTCCACCTGCCCCCACCCCAAGGGGCGCAAGGGGATGAAGAATGGGGGCTGTGGGCAATCCATAACAGCTCTGCACTGCTCCTTCTGCCTCCCACTTCTCCCTTGCTTCAGCATGGGTCCTTCCCATGGCTTGCAGGCCTTCAGGATAAAACTGTTCTTGCATAGAGTCCTCTCCATGACCTGCAGTTCCCTCAGGAAATACCCACCTGCTCCAGTGTGGAGTCCTCCATGGGCTAAAGTGGAATCTCTGCTCTGGCACCAGGAGCTGCTCCTTCCCCTCTTCTTCACAGACCTTGGTGTCCACAACTGTTTCTTACTCTTTCTTCCACCTCCTCTGCCTGGAATTTTTTGCCCTTTCTTAAATACAATTTCCACCTGACACCACCCGCTGGCTTGATGGACTGATCCGTGTCCCATGGCAGGTGGGTCCGTTGTAGTCAGTTGGAACCAGCTGTGCCAGGCACAGAGCAGTCCCAGCCTCTCCTTACAGAGGCCATCACTGCAGCCCCTCCGCTATTCAAACCATGCAGCAGCCATTACAGATAGATGTACCTTGGTTTGGAAAAGAACAGTTGTTTGGGTGTTAGTATATTATGGTTTGGGTTTTCCCCACCCAATTTAAAAGTTGTGTTTTCTGCTTTTCATTTTGACAACCACAACTAAGTGTTTATTAGTGGATATTAACAATGGAACAACCTTGAAAGTTATGGAAGAAAAGCACATCCCTGTAATGCCTAACGAAATCAATGATACTCTTCAAACTCCAGCTGTTCTTTACAATCTCAGCTAAATGTCAGGTTGGAAGCCACAACAATTAGATTATACATTAACCATAATTTTCTCTTAACGTTTACTTAGTTTATGGGAAGCTAAAACCTGTCATATACTCAATGATTAATAAAATATCCAGTTGTCCATCTAGCCATCAGGCCGGTTTTTGGTTGTAAAAGTACTTTTTAGTTTAATTTCTGATTTATAAACTGGGGATGGGGAGTGTCCCTCCTTTTGGTAGTCTTGAAATCATCACAAATCTTATTGGATAGCAGATGAACAACTTCTCTCCTTTTCTTTAGCTGACTTCCTGAATATAAATAACAGCCCATCAGGAGGCTGCAGTCTACAAACTGAAAACTGTGGAAATACACCCTTAGAGGTAGCATCTTGTTTTCTTTTGCATTTCTTGAGATCACACACATCTGAGGTATTGTATTGTCAGCATTGCTCATAAAATAGGTAGGGTGGGAAACAGGAAAATAACCATAGGAAGAGAATTGGGATCAAAGTGCTGAGAAGGATATCCCTAAGGATTTCTTAACACATTAGTGAGAAAATATTATGGTATTATTTGCGAAAAAATATTCTAGGAATTTATTTGTATCTGTTCGTTATCTAATACTTTTGTTTCAGAATGGGTTCCATTTAACTCTGATGGTGGTACTAATGGTCATGTCTAATAAATTACTGTACAGTATTTTTTTTCCCCCCCCATTGGCAAAATTGCAGAATATTCATTTCAAACATGAAATGTATTCATCCCAGCTGCCATGAAACCATTTATGCCTTAAAGAACAGCGAGATGTTCAAAATTGCTTGGAACCTTTTGAGTTGGTTGGCAAGCAGATCTCACTGCAGGTAGCAGACCCATTCTGCTGGATTCAAAGGTCAGGCGTCTACATTTTCTTGATTTTGTACTTCATAATAAAAATAGAATTAATTCTAGGTGCTGAGCAAGAGAATTAAATAACCTTTACCGTGGTTGTGCATGCTTCTTTCTGTGGATTGTTCACCACACTTAGAACACTCGAGGACCCTTGGATCCCACTCAAGGCCTTACCTCTGATGCTTATTTATGCATAGGCATTTCTAAGGCACTCAACACTGTACTACCATAGTCCTTTGAGAGCACAGTAGAACAAGCCTTACAACACGCTCGAAAATTAGACGAGGGTCATTACACCATTTTCAAATAGAAATACCAAGTCCAAGTACTCAAAAGTACATGGACTGCTTTGCTTAGTCACCTGAGAAATATAATTTATGACTGATCTGAAGGAGAAAGGTAATAAACTGGGGTAATTGTGGTGGAGGGGTGACAATTAGCTTTCCGTTTATTAAAGGAGTCTGTTTCTATTGGAGCATGGACACAACATTATCAGTGTCAACACTCACATATACACACACGTGCCACTGAAGCTACCTGGAGCTACAAATCCCATGTAGTTCACCTTTACAGGATGAGCACTGCTGTAGCACAAGAACTCCCCATTAGCATCTGCAGAGCAGCACCATGGTTAGCCACAGTGCAAAAATGACCACCGGTGCATTGAGAAAGATGTGTGACCAGGCTGTAGAGGAAGCTGTATTAATGTCCAGGTCTTAACCAGGACCCTTTCAGCATGACATAGAGTAGGGAGTGCCAAGGACGGTCTTGCAAGACATGACATCTTCTGACTTTCAACAATGTTCAGGCTTAGGAACTTCTTGCACTATGGACCTCCACCGTGCAGAGGGTCATTAGGATCCTGGAACTGGTTTTATTTTATCTCTATTAATTTTTTTTATATTTTCATTATTCAATTCTTAGATTAGCTGTATCAACAGAATTTAATTTTATTGTTAAAATCTTATTATCTCCATAAGAGTGTCTTAACTGTGCAACTACTGGTTGTTCTAGAGACTGGTTTTTTGGTGTTTGTTTCTTCTTCTTCTTCTTATTATTATTATTATTGTTTTGGTTTTTTCTTTTTTTTTTTGGGTGGGGAAAGGATGTGAAATCTATACATAGACCTCAACAGAAAGAAACACCTATACTTAATATACATGATTAGATACTTAGATACTGGTTTTCCCTTTTTTTTTTTTCTTCCCCTGAATTTAACTCTGACTAGTTTAAGTAATACTTTTCAACCAGTTTCTTAGGTTCATTTCATTTAGTGCTTAATTTTTCTAAATCTCAGCAGATCTCAAGAAAGCTACAGTTTCATTGAGAAACTGAGTTTGAAAGAATAATGTATGACGCTCATGTCCTTAATCATGGAAATTGAAGGACTTTTCTAAGGTCATTCTAAACATGGAAAACTTTAAACAGTTCAGCAGCTTTACTCTTTCACAGTCTTGTAACAAGCCTGTGCTGCCATATGTTATACTCAGCCTTAATGATGGAATAGAAAGCAGTACCTTATTCTTTTTATACAGGTAAAGCATTTACCTACAAAAATCCAGACCCAAGACTCTTACTACAAATAGAAGAGCCTTTCAAAAAAATTCTCCAGGTCAACCAACCTAAGCTATTTCATACTTGTTTGAGGATCTAGCTGAAGACTTGAAAGCCCTTCTGCACACTACTTTGCTGTTATCCATTCTGCATCTGTCTCTCATTGTATACTTACCTGTTTGGGCTTTTTTCAATGTTGTCTTTCTAGGTTAAACAGAGCAGAAATGAAGGACTAGTCTGAGAGTTTCTTAAATGCTAAGTTTGTGAACAGTTCAGGAGGTGACTGAAGATGCAGTGTACTCTGGTGCAAAGAAAGTGAAAGAAATCACACATACTATGAAGCTTCTAAAAAAAACCACCTAGAGAACACAGAATCTTGTGCTGTTTCTAATGGAAGTCAACATATAGCAAACAAAGAGAAATAATCTTCTGTCTCTATGAACTTACAGTCAGTACAACACTTGTTATTTGTCTGCAACTGTACAGCAATGCTGACATGCCGACATTTCCACTTTCAATTGGAATTCCTCTCTTGCAATACACAGTAGCAGGAACAGTGAGCAAGCCTTCATGCTTTTGTATACAGAGCCTTTACTGGTACAACAGCTACCGCCGTGCTGACCTAGTGGTTTCTAAACTGACTCTTGAATCTTTTGTCTCTTTTTGCTAAAAGTTTCTAGCTTAAGGATGTAAAAAGAATGCAAATGCACTGTTTAAATGTCATTATTTTTTTTAACCCATAACTGACCATAAAGGAGAATTTCTGGACAGTGAAGAACAGGTTTTAGAAGGGAAAAGCAAGTGTTCTGAAAAAAGACTGTTAATACCACTCAATTTCTTATGGGAGTGGAAATCTTAAGTATTTAAAGAATAAAGTCAACAAGATCCCCAAAATCAAGGAATCAGATAAGCCAGTAGGTATGCAATACAGAAACAGCAAGATATTGGAGAGTTCTATAGCAAGCTAAGCAACCTATTGAGGAATACAGGGAGCAAAGTAAGCTTGTAGTAAGCCACACGGTGAGGTATGCTGTTCAGGAGGTGTGCTAATCTTTTTTGTTGAAAGTGTGGACAAACCTTCAAAATACTTCTGTTCACTTTAGAAAAATACCTTATTTTATAGTTCCAGCTCTGCCTGAAGATAAGTTTAATTGTAAAGACCCAATGTGTATACCCATACAGATAAGAACATAGTTTCCCAGAGAAAATGTAAGCAAATAAATAAAAAACTTCTTGCTCAAATGAAAAATGAATGTTTTCCTAAAGCCCTGAAATAAGTCATTTTTTCAGCTGCAGAAAATTATTTGTATTTGATTCTTCCTCAAAAAACCCCCAAACAAACCAACAAAAAAATACACATCCCAAAAAATATACCTTAGGAATGACGCTAGAAGAGGAGGAATTTTAGGCCAATGAATACTTTTTTTGATTCATTTAACAAACACTTTATCATTAAAAAAACCCAAACAAATAAAAAAAACCCCCAAAACCTTAGCTGAAGAAACATGTTGGCCTGTGTGAATTTCAGTACTGATCATTTTAACACTGTTTTGTTCACCTAATTATATATTGTGAATTCTTCCAGAACTATTCATAAGTAACCAGAGATGTCAATGTAAATTTGGCAAAGGAAGGTCAGGATGTTAGGCCTTGACTGACCCATAAAAGGGAGCATTTAATTATGCAAATGAAATTAAAATGAAAGCAGATACGTGAACTTACACTACCTTTACAAAAATATGGTATATTTTTCACTTATGATTGCAAGACAATATAAACAAACTGAAGATTTTGTTGACCGATACACCCTTATTTTCTGTAACTTCAAGAAATAACAGCTGGCCACCACAGCATCCTTGTGTCTTAAGTAGTAGAACTAGCAATTTAATATGGACTATGTCGGTGCTTAGTTACAATAACATAAGAAAGTATTTTGCTCACTAAGTAATGGACCTTTGGAAAGGTACTAAGTAAATAAAATCAAAGTAGAAAAATATTTTCTTTTATTCTTAAAGAAATAGGGTGGGTTTTTTTTTCCCCCCCCACCAGAAGTCCATGAGGGGAAGATAAGAGACATCATTTAATCCTTAAAAACAGCATGGCCTTGAAACCATGTTATGATAGACATAAATATATAATGCTGAGGTGAGTCTCTGTGTACCTTAACACAGAGCCATACATTCCAATACAGGGCTTTCACAGATAAAAAGCTTGAGGACCTTCATTTGACAAAAACATAATGAAGCAGCGAGGCTTTTGTTGAGAGAAGCTGGTTCAAGAGCCACAAAAGATTAAATTGAAACCTATGTATAACTAAGAGCAGTAAGAATCCCAGATGAACTCATTTTCCACTAAGATGTTTACATAGTCTTACTAAAGAGCAGGGACAGGCAGCAAAGCACACTGAAGTTCTCCAGTGTAAGCAAAAGGGACATGGTACTTGATGATACTGTCAGATCATAAAAGGCAAAATACACAGATCACTGTAAACTGGAGAAGAGACTGCATCTAAGCTTCATTCCAGGCATCATTTCACTTCTTTGTGGAGGTCCCACTAGAAGACAAGGTCTCACACCAGTGCAGCTGTACAGTTTTACAGTGTGAGTTGTAAAACTGGTGTAATTGCAACATGAACTGAAATACTGTAATCAGTTCTGAGCCAGTCTTAGTCGCATATCGGAAATTACAGATAACTCTGAAATTAGATAACTCTGAAATTTCTTACACAATTTCAGATAACTCTGAAATTAGGTTTTGATGACAAGATGGAAAAAACCCCCACAAACCAAATTCTTCTGTAACATCTATGAAGGCTTAGAGAGTCCAGAAGAGGAAGTAATACAAATTGTTTATCTTGTTGTAAAAATCAGTTGCAAAGTACTTCTTTACAGGGGGAAAAAAAAAAAAAAAAAAATTATACTATTCATCTCAGCTATCTAGGGTTCTATAAAACAGATGACAGACACTAAGTCAGTAATTTTGTATTTTCTTTGTGGCCAAATGGCAAGAAATAGCCACTTTCAAGATGCAATTAATTTAGTCTCTTTTAGATATCTACTTCAGGATGCAAATAATTACCTCCGATGATACTGATTAGAACTCCACTGATTACAAGACACTTGGAATGATTAGCTTAGAGACAGATACTATCAGAGATCAAGACATGTAACAAATCTTTCCAGAAGGCAGAGGAAGGATTTTGAATCTAAATCAGAATGAATCAAATTAAAATTTGGTGCATGTAATGAAAAACATGACTCTTACCCAGCTGAATTTTATTGCACGTCCATGTGCTGCCTTCCCAGAGGGGTGTTTGGGTGGCAGGGTGGGGTAACTGTGGCTGCAGGTGAGCTGCTGTGGGACAGGCTCGGGGGTAATGACCCTGTGCCAGGTGCTTATTGCTGGAGATGCAATTCCTTCCAGTGAACGTTGACCAATTAATCTCTGACCTTGAACAGTTTTGTGGAACACTGTTGGTTGGCTGCTGTCATTGCTGTCTTTTTAGGACATGTTTTTAGATTCCAGCTAAGCAATAAATTCCCACTCGTGTGGTGATATTTACCAGACCTCCGAAATTAGAGGGTTTGGTAGTAGTACAGCACACCCCAAAATCAGACACATTTAAATTCTTTTTCAGATTTGTCCCAAATTTCCAGCTCTAGTAATGTCATCCTAATATATATTCAACTAAAGCTTTCAATGTCTACAGTGGGGGAGACTTCCTTAGTAGGTGAGACTGCAGAATCAAAATTTAATATAGGAAGGTCAGATTGTACTATAAATCAAAATACCTTCACTTTGACCAGAACTCGCTCTCATTCTATAATATGTAGGTATAACCACTTTGTTTTTACCACATGCTTTTGTCCTATTCATTTATTACCTGAAATTGGTTAGATGTAATAATTAGGAGTGAAAAACTGAAGTAACCATTTGAAAGTATATTTTATATCACATAGCATATGCAGAATTAATCTCCTAACATTAATGTAACTAGATTTGTATTAGTACACTATTTGTTGGTAATTGGCACCCAATAAATACATGCATAGAAATTAAGTTTATTATTATTATTTGTTAAGGCATTTAACTTGCTGTGTAAGTGGTTCTAATTTTAGTGGTCACTGAGTTTCTTAATCCTTCTAGCAGGTATTGTTATTTATTAATAATTTCCTTTCCTATCACTAAGCTTTAAAAAAAAAAAAATCACATCAGTTATGATGCTAAATTATGCGAAGTTATTACATCACTGATGTAAACTTACAGAATATTTAATGTTTGATACATTTTCTAGCATTAGCCACATCATTTTTAGAGAACTGGTTGCTGAGTAATCATCGTTTCTCTGGTATTTTTCAAGCAAGCAGAGAAGTTTCTAAAGCGGTTTCAGAAGGAAGAAATTAGGTTTGTTGGCAGAGGCAATATCTTTTATTAGACCAGCTGATATAATGGGGAACAATCAGGCAATCTTTCTAGCACACAGTCATGTAATCAATTCTTTTTGAAAAACCTACATACGCACCAAAGACGGGTAGAAATTGAAATCTTATTTTCACAGCTCATGTGTGGATTAGCA